>NC_054558.1:18659852-18966513 GCF_017654505.1 Polyodon spathula | reverse complement strand
AATATAATTTCTATTAGGACAAAGGCTGTTATGTGGTCACCTCCCCAAACTGACACAATAATCCAGTGCTTCTCAACTTTCAATTCTATCAGGACAGACTTTCAATTCTATCATAATAATAATAATAATAATAATAATAATAATAATAATAATAATAATAATAATAATAATAATAATAATAGCCAGCAATGCCTTGTCAGTTGACTATTAGGACAGTGCTTGGCTGCTGTCAATTGAAATATCCTGAAAGAAGGAAGGCTTTGCAAAGGCCCTGAAGCTCAGAGTTGGGAAGCACTGCTCCACACACCACAGCGCAGCCAGAGTTTCTTACCCTGAGGGACTTGGAGAGTTGCTGAAGGAAGGAGACGGGGACGGTGTCTTGCCCTGACTCCCCAGTCCAGCAGAGGCCAACAGAGAACTCCTAATCACAGTGGGCAAAAATAACATTTAAAACAGCAGAACAGTTTACTAGAATCTGCTTTTCACACTGCGAGGGCCCTGCTGCTGCAGCTGTTAATTACTACATGGACTGCACATGTAATCCCTCCTAATCTCCAGTTTTAAATATGAATGATTTGCTCTCTTCCTGGAGGGTAGGCAATCCCCTCCTTGAAAATGTGTCAAATCAAAGGTTCACTGAACATGGTCACAAGGGACAAGAAACTGTGCTAAGAAGTTTTGTGTGAAGATGAAGCCAGCAATGTGTGTCGGATTTGTGTGAAGATGGTGCACTGTACAGAGGGCAGACTCACCCACTGCACATGAGGCTGTCCAGCACTGGTTTTTCTCCTGTGGCCTCGCTGGTGATATCACCTAAGAACAGGCAGAAAGAGCACTTTACCTGGCAGAGAGAATTTCTACAGACCATTTTTTGCAATCGAACAGAAATGCACCCCCCCCCCCGACACTAAGTGGAGAAACTCATTTCACTTGTGACCTAAACCAGCTTTGAACCCAGGCCTCAAAGTATTTATTTAAAAGGACTCCTTACTGGAGAACTGCACGGGCACCATGACGAAGTCGTCCATGTCGCAAGAAGAGTCCTTGCTGCTGCCCGCCGAGTCCTTTAGCCCGTGTAGGAAACCCGGGCAATCCTGGGTAGGAGAAGCCAGAGTCTTGGCTCGCAGCTGCTGCATCTCTGCCACGGACTGCTATGAGGTGGAAGAACCAGAGAGGGGAGAGGCCTCAATACAGTACAACACCTGGCAAGCGGACTGACCCCCATGCTCTGCAAACGGCACGTATGGAACACAAATGTAAGCACAGACAGAAAAGCAAAGTCCTACTGCAGGACTGCTAAAGGCTTTTGACGTTGAAAAACGTTATTAATGTTTCTTTTTAGTGGTTCTAGTACAATCAAAATGTGTCCGTCACGTTATGAACAGCAAGGAGGCCTGAAAAGTTCTGTTAGGACCTCATTAAAACACAAGCTTGGTCTGTTCCCTTCCCCTTGTGAGTGACACTTACAGGAGGAGAGGCGAGGTGAGAGGTGGACGAGCTGCTGCAGGAGCTGGCAGACCCTGAGCTTGGGTATGAAGGCATTGGCACTGGGGCAGCTGCAAAAACAGCACACAAACACCAGTGGGGTTAGAATATACAAGATCGACTTAAACACACGGGGGGGGCGGGGAGATTCAGCAATTTCACTTACATTTCTTCATGGATGAGCTCACTTCCAGGAATGGATGTCGGAAAAACTCATCTGTAAAGAAAATAAATACATAAATAAATAAGAGAGAGACATGAAGCAGGATGCAGACAGAGTGTCCCAGAAAGCAGAAGTTATTTTACTTGGCATTAGAGAGGTTTGTGGAATTAATCAGGATGCATGGTCAAAGAACAGAGATAACTGTGGTGGCGGTAACAGGCAGATGATAAACGGTGGTCATTATTATTACTACTGACGCCGTGACAGTGGAAGCAAAACTGCTCTATGACTACCATAAAACGTTTGCATTAATTCCTAAACCCTTTTTTCTTTGCCATAATTCTGCACAACTCTGGAATTACCTGCCTAGTGTAATCTGGTAGACAGGTTGTACTTTGGACCAGGCTTATGTTTATTTGACATTAGAGAGCTGGGGTGTTTGTACATGGGAGATATATAAATGTAAATTCTATTATACAGTACTTTCGGAGACACACACATCAACAATGACAGCTTAAAAAAAAAAAAAAAAAAAAAAAAAAAAAAAAAACAGAACACCCACCAAAGTCCATGCGATCTTTGTGATTGCGCTTCAACAGCCCCGACAGTAGGTGGCGCAAGTGGGTGGAAGTCTCCCGGGGGATGCTGGGACCAAAGAAGAATGTGATCAGTTCGCATCTCGGAAAGAAAAAACTGTTTTGCCATAAAATAACTCATAAAAGAAAGTGCCTAAAGGTACTGTATTTCAAATACTGAATTGGTCAGCCCAGCAATCCGTAAAAGAGATGCGCAACCTGAAGGTTAATATCACATCTCTGGGTTGTGACAGTAAATCTAGAATGAGGTTAGAATCACAGAATCACAATGACAGCGAGACCCTGGCTTAGGAATAGGAGGGTACAGACGGGGAGATCAATTCTGAACAGCAGGTGTTCATTACTGAGTTTTTTCACCGTCCTGTTTTACATTTCTGGCTTGTGTACAAAGCATAAAGCGAGCATAAGCAATGACTAATTCCATCTATGGTCTGGGATAAACTGGGTTAAAGCTACAGAAGCACTTCTGCTATTTAAATTAACCTTAAAAAAAAAAAAAAAAAAAAAAAAAAAAAAAAAAAAAGTTTAATGAAAAGAGCAATTTGGTGTGGGTAAAAATATATTACCGTTATATTAACCAATATATTCTTCTTGTTAGGATTCACTTTACAAACCTATTCTGTTTGTGCAGTGCACCATAGCCCCCCCCCCCCCCCCCCCCCCCCCCCCCCCCCCCCCCCCGCAGCACTCAGTACCAACTGTATTTGAGAGAAAACATGTCTGAGTGCTGTTAAGATGTCATAGGGGTGCTTCTAACATATGAGTTTCAAAAAGTCACCAGGACAAACAGAAAAAAAGATACGCAAAGTGTTTCTAAAAACAAGAATACATTAGTTCAGGGAACTGTGATATTTCAGATCTGTAACAAGTTGTTCTTTAAGTCTACCTTTAGTTATACTGAGAAGTTGTTCTATATATGTGTGAGAGTGTGTGAGTGTGTGCGCGCAAGTGGGAATTTGAGCCAGGTCCTTGAGATGCTGGATGTAGGCTTCTGTGGTGTGTTGACTGTGTAGCTCAGTGAAAAGTGATAGTGTGATGATTGAGCAACTGTTCACTTACAGGTAGATATAAATAGAGCACCAGCAAACACTCACTCCTGTTTACTTAACAAGCACACCTTCATGTAATCCAGCGTGAGCAATGCTTAGTAGCATATCACTATTGTTTACCAGAGCTACGTAGTGTAGTGTTATTCGTTATATTCAACACGGGATGGTAAACGTCAGTAAGGACACAGTGTTAAAAATGAGACGGGAAAACAAAACTAAGCAAAAAAGAGATAAAGAAATAGAACACACAGGTGAGAAATGACAACAGTGCAGTTCAGTACTAGCAACAAAAAACAACACAACAAAACTTTGCACAAAGGGAATGCAGGGCTAGGTGCCCACATGTCTGGCATAAGAAGTGTCAGGTAGAAGTTTAAAACAGGGTCACAGCAGATGGCTGGAAAATGTGAGTAATAGAACATGACAGGGAAAGCCGAGGCGTGTGATAAAGCCATGGGATGGAGGGGAAAGGTATGAAGGGGGAGGAGAGGGATTATTGTACCGCACAGACCAGCACCACTTACTTGGGAGTCAGGTTCTTGTTTTTCTCATAGAACAGCCGGAGATCCTGAGGGCTACTAGCCTGCAAGAAGAAATCCAAATGCACTTAAAATGCGTGTGCTACCTTTAAACATCATCACCCACTCCTGTGATTATACTTCCATATCAGGGTTTTCAGGATCACCACAGCATTAAATCCATGGGCTTCAAACTGCGTTCATTGACTCTCTGTAACTCCCGCTCAATGTTTAGGCCTGTGAAGTAAGACTCGCTGGCCCTCTGGCATTCTCTTCACATCAGGTGATAATAAAGTCAGCTGGCCAAGTATTGCTCCACAATAAAAGTATCACCAAGTAATTATAAGGATGCCATCTGCCAAGAGGTGTTGGTGCCCCTGTGAAAACGTTGCATTTTCCTATTGTTAATCTAGAGAACGAAACTGCAAGACAAACAGTGCATACTTCATGGAATCACATATATAGGCATTGGGTTTTGTTGCCCAGTGTTTGGTGCCGTCACTTGGTCCTGTGAATGACTTCTCCACGGTCGCAAACTTATACTCCGATTTTATAAACTGCCCTGCTATTTTATTACAATATAAACCTTCCAGATCACATCCACCACGCAGACTGCATATGGTCTGCGAAAGTTTCAGAAGAAACAAAAAGGTCTCAAAATGCACACTAAAAAAACTTTACCACGCTGTTTTGAACAAAACCAACTACCACACTGTGCACTGTACACTCTTCTTTTGCCAAATTACATATCAATTAGATTGCTTCACTTGCACTTCATCTTTCCTTGGCTGAGTTTGTAAACCCTCACTGTAGAAATGTGTCGCCAATTTCCACAGAGGTTAACAACTAAAACGCCCGAGAGCTTTCTCGTAATAAAACTAGAAAATGAAAAAAAAAAAAAAAATTCACAATACAAATGTTCACATGAACCTCAACAAAAGCGCTTTCTTTATCCTGGGTCTCATGATGAGATCGCAAACAATTTCAACATCATCTGGTTTATCTCATCTGTAAATTGATAGTCTTCTTAGTCAACCGAATGTTCTGAATCCCAGGCACAGTCTGAAC
The DNA here is from genome assembly GCF_017654505.1 of Polyodon spathula. Taxonomy (NCBI): domain Eukaryota; kingdom Metazoa; phylum Chordata; class Actinopteri; order Acipenseriformes; family Polyodontidae; genus Polyodon; species Polyodon spathula. Next base: position 18,961,634 of record NC_054558.1, on the reverse strand, counting down.
TCAGCGACCCACAACAAGGAAATACAGCAAACTATATAAATAAACTGTCCCAGCTCCATGACAGGGTGCTACTGCAATGCAATGACCAGGCTTATATATGTGACTCCTACCAGCTGAAGGAGCTGCTCCATTAGCTTGCCTGGTAGTGTGCAGGCCTTGGTGTCAGAAGAAGACTATGAGTGGACTATGTAAATGCATGATCAGTATAAGAAGGGCAAGCAGGTGAGATATGAAAACAGAATCCTGTATATTGTGGGCCAAATATTATTGACATTTCAGTAACCACCTGATTGAAAACAAGGGATCAGTAGCCAGCTATTCTAGATAAATCTGCAGGACTGTTAAGTGCTTTCTGAGTAAGGATTGCCCTGCATACAGATCATAAAATAAAATTAGAAGTCAGATGATGTTTTTATACACAGCTGCAATGTATTTTTTGTAAACAATATTTTTTGTGTCAGTGATTGCAACATCAGTCGAGCTTTTTGGAAAGGGGCATCGAGAATGATGCCAAATAAAAGCACAAGGCTCAAATGCTCGTCATGCAGGTTCAGGAATGACACCACCTCCTCCTCCCTTCTGAAAGAAAGGAAACGCAAAGCAAAACAAATACTGCTTGATATTAAAACCTCTTGAGTCAAAAATAACTAACTATTTTACACCCATTATGTTCACTGTAGTAAGAAAACAGGCTTTGTAATAGAATTGGGAGGCTGTTGTGCAACGTTGTTTACTGAAAGAGAGAGAAAGAGACCTGTCTGACGCCCATTTTTAATTTATTTTTTATTCCAAAGCCCATTGAGTGAATCGCTGCTGCTGCCCCTGAGAGAGGCTGTTCAAATAGTATGAATCAAATATTGAAATACATGAGGAGGTGACAATACTGCACTATATATTTCATTCTAGGGAACTGAGGACACAATGAACTCTTGCGTCAATGAACACGATGAACTATTGCCTCATCATAAGTTGAAAAACACCTGCTGTGGAAACACACAGTAAATGTAACAGCAGATGTCAGTTACTTGATAAGATATTGATTAACATGGAGAACACTGGAAACCTAACAATGAACTATACAGGGTTCACACAGTAATAAAAATACCAGATAGGATTTTTTTAATAAATAAAACCATTTGTTTTGGGTTTAAATCTGCTGTTTTGCTGCATAAAGCTTACTGTTTTACAGGGCGTGGTTTATGCTGTTCAGTTAACCTCACTGTTGGAAAACATGGATTGAGAATTGATTAGCAGTTTGCTACGCATGTGGACTGGCAGAGCTATACTGGTGTTTTTTTCTGAAGAGAGACTAATATTGCAGATAGCAGACTGTTTGGTTCAAATTGCATGTACTGCTTACAATTGATAGAGACATTGTGTCTACAAGTTTCTTGCCCAACAATGACTGCAAGCTAATGAGATAACAATGCTGTGGACTAGAAAGGAACAGGTTCTGAGGACTTCAGAGAGATCGAAAGAGATAATGCCACTGGCATCAAAGGGGGTCGCAAGGAGATAACAAAAGGCAGATGTATGGACCTTTTGTCTCCAGGAGTGTGAAGAATGCACTGAGTTCAGAGGTTGTCACACTAGACCACACACACAGACACACACACATTAACACTCACACAATAAATTAAATTACCTTGACAATTGGTTAATGTCAGAGAAAGGGGAGGTGGACCATCTATACAGAAGGGTATTTAATGTCATGCAAACATTGTAATGTTGAGTACTGTTTGTCCTGTACCTGGGACCAGACTCCCTGCATATTTCAATAAACCTGGCAACTGATTGAAGAAAAGGACTCTGTGCATTTTCTTGAAAGTGTAAGTTACTTCACTCACCACAGGGGTTAACGGACCACTTGAAAACAGAATAAGGACTCACCTGAAAGGGGGCCTTCCCGGTCAGACACTGGAACACTATGGTTCCTATGCTCCACAGATCAGCCTTTGCATCATAGGTCTGGGACATTATCACTTCAGGAGCCTGGAAAAAGAAGCAACACCCTTATAGAAGCCTGCCGCAGTAAAAGCTTAGCAAAGTGTAATGAATCACAGTGAAAGCATGGTAAAGCATAGTGAAGCATTGCAAAAAATAGCAAGGTCTGGTAAATCATATTAATAAACATGGATAACCAGGGTAGACTATGGTAAATACATAGTATAACCATGGGAAAAGCATGGTAAATCAGCAAGAACACAGTGAAAAAATACCATGGGAAACTTTTATCAGGGCAGTAGTAGTAGTAGTAGTAGTAGTAGTATGTAGGATTTCTGATAGTCAAAAGCTTAAAACAAATATAGCAAATAATACCAAGGACACGCATATGTCAGTGAGGTTTCTACATTTCGTGGGAGTGTGCTAGGCACAGACTTCAATCTAGAGTTCTAGGAGTGGGATCAACCTTACAAGCTTCCAAACAAAACTTGGCAATGCGAACAGCCAGACCACGTGCAGTACTCAATGACAAGGCCCTCACCATGTACATAGGAGAACCGCACAGCGTAGCCGCCATCATATTGGTCTGCAGGTACCTGGCAAACCCAAAGTCAGCTGGAGGGTAAAAGAAAACAAAGTGAAAAGAATATCAATGTGGTGTTTTGTCCTTCTGGTCGGGAATGCTAGGTTTTAAAATACATTTTCTTACTACCGCTGGCAATATTATCACTGCCCCCTCTTTCTTAGGTTGAATATCTGTTTTTTTGGGGGGTATTTTGATACTTCAATCTGGATTAGGCAGACGTTTCAAAGACAATGCTGCAGTAGGTGAAAAGGTGTTGCCTCTTTGTGGTACCTAATCACTTCCTGTGTTGTAGTTCAATATTCACAGAAACGGTCCTCCTGCAATCAGACCGTGTGACCAGCAGTTTACCTACAGTGATGTCATTGAAAGATTTGCATAACTTCAATCGAAGCAAAAATCAAGGGACAACTGTCTCAGCACAGCAACACGTTAGGAATGCTAATCATCCAGGCTCAATGGCTCCATGGGCCTTTTTTTTCACCACAAGAGCGACTGTTCTGTTCATGTTTCCAACCATAAACCATACGCTTGCAAATCCATTAACTTTCCCTCAGTTACTGTAATCATGCAAGTGGGAAAGAATCAAACCAAACTCAAGGCAAACGTCCAAGGTGTTTGGTCAGCAGAAAAAAAAAAAGTACTGAGGATAACACTTGTGAATTATATTTCAATTTATGATATGCACTGGCTTCAATGTACAGTATGACTGTAAATGATTTATTATCAGCATCTAGTACTTATCACTGCTATGTATGTTTATGTGTATATGGGCAAATCACAGCAACTTAAACCCCTTGGATAAATATATGTGCATGCAAGCCTTTGGTTTCTATGGGAATCACAGGGGAAATAAAGATGGAAGAGCAGAGCGCACCGATCTTGATGCAGGTGTTCCCAGGGTTGGATTTGCGCCCCCCGGAATGGGACAGCAGGATGTTCTGTGGTTTCAGGTCCCGGTGGATGATCCCCTTGCTCTGTAACACCTTCATGGCACCTGCGATCTGATGCAGGAACAGACGGATAGTGTCCTCGCTCAGGGTACCCTTAGCTGTGAAATAACAAAACACAACTCTGAGAATGCCAGCTCCGGGAATGCGTCACGCAAGAAAATACAAATGATCTTTGATCTGAAAAAAGTAAGTGTGGCACATATACACAGAGACAGCTGGCATATAACCCCAGATTCTGATGCTTTTAATAAACTGGATCGCCATTGAGGAGATACAGATGGAAAAAGGATAAGATTATAGACCACTTTCGGGGCTAATACAAGTTTACTGCTCTGCCTGGTTTTAGAACTCTAGAATGTTGAGACATCACTTCCTGACTCCAACCGGGCCTGTGCAGATTGGTTTCCCAGACAGGGCACCACCCATTCCAAAAAGAGCAGGAGCCACCCTGTTACTGAGACGACAAAGCCGGAACCACAGAGGCCACTGCGCTGTTATCAGCACTATGCAGCCAAGGGGATTCTGCACAAAGATTTGGAGCAGAAGGAAAGAAGCCTTTCAATTCTTGTTGCAGATCTTTTTCTTTTTTTATGCTAATGGTGACATCCCAGCTCAAATGTCGTAGTTGTATTCCTATTAGTGACTGACCCTGCATATATGTGGATGTGTAGTCTATCTGTCTCCCAGAGTATGTTTGGCAATGCTTTCTGTTGACTCAGCAATAATTACAAATGTTACTAGATTCCTACAGAGAGGATCCGACACCCAAAGTGTACAAGGAGGAAGTATGAATTTACAAGTCAACTGTACAACTTAATATAAAATTAAACTGAGATATCTATTTTATAGCAACCACACTTGAGAAAGAGGTATGTGGCAGTCAAACAGTTTTTAAACTAGACGACTAGCAAAAGAAAAACTTTCAGAATTTAAAATCTTCTTCTAGTTCTCCACTCTAACTAACTGCCTGTTCAAGAACTCGGTCAATGCATATTTATTTAATGCAGTTATTACGTTATTAAAAGTTTTTAAACATGCTGAAAGTAGGCCAGACAGATGCAAACCTATTTTTAACATTTGATGTATTAACAATGTACAAGTATGAGATTAAACAATACATTATTTTTGATAATGATACTTATTGCTTTTATTGTTCATTTTTAAAAACATTTTAGAAGTTTGTTATTATTATTATTATTATTATTATTATTATTATTATTATTATTATTATTATTATATTATCATCATCAATGGTACATCTAATTCCATTTTTAAATACAAATCTGTACTTTTGCTTGTTCAAATGCCAGAGGCGTTTAATTGCAGTTTGACGGTATGCTGATAATTAAAAAAGACAACACTGACGATGGAAAGTTGCTGGTCTCAGTACAAAAGTAGGCAGGGGATGGGTCAACAAATAATAAGGTTAATAAAGCAAATGAGCTGTAGGATTGGTCAGCACTCCTTTAAAAGTCTTTAACAAAACAACCCTTTGATCACTGGGTTCGCGGTCCTGTTCGTGACTCAAGAGTTATAAATGCTTCCCTTTTATTACAAAACCCAGTGGGGCGACTCAGCCGCCCAAACCACATTACTGCCTGGGACAGGAAGTGGCCAGTTCAACAGACACATCTACATTATTTTTCAAACAACAACAGGTGGTATTAAGATTTAGGGCCCATAGTTAAAGACTCTTAAACCAGAGGGAAATTAACAGAGTGCGCAAAATGTGAACCAATATACTGTACACTTAACTCTTCAGTAAGCCCTTATTGGAATGTACATCCAAACCACTTGACAGAATGTCACCATAGTACAGGAAATTAAACCGCATGTCTGTGGTTTGTAATTGAAGTCCCTCCCTAGGTTAGACACGAAGAAATGACGAGAATGTACAGGGATGGGAAAAAACAAATACTCCCATTAAAAAGCAGTTTCACCCATTCCAGGTGTTAACACAAGCTTAATTAGCCACAGGGTATAGGTATAGGAGGATTAAGGTTTAAGGAGGATCTAGTATCCTGGTTTAATAATATGCAGTTTGAGAGTCATGAAACTGTTTTGTACTGGCTTTTTAACAAAAAGGGACTGTATAAAGGAAATGTACCCCAAGCTGCTGTATAGTCAGCTTTTAAGGACGCCTCCATGGAAGGGGTAACCTTGCTTGCGGTGTTACCCAGCCCTCAGACACAGGTACTGTCAATGTTCAACACTTCAATATACTGCCAGTATTTCCAAAATGGAACAGCTGCAGTTTTGACTCCTCAGTGTATCAATATCAAGTGTTTCAACCCCTACCACGGTCGTGTTAAGTGAATCTGCGTTGTTTGGATAACTGCTACTTAATTTGAACAAACAATTATATGCATTTAGGATTCTCCTGCTTCAAACAGGAAATAGATGAACCCTTATATGACTTTGGGAGTGTCTGACACAACACTAGAAAGCAAGTTTAAAAAGAACCAATTTCACCAGCACTGGGAGATTAAGGGTTAAAGCAGGTAATACAGCTCTCAGTTGTAACTTACAGTGTAGGTAGTCAGCAAGGTCTCCTCCATTGCAGTACTAGAAAATACATCAAACAGGATAAAGTTAGATAACTACCACAAAGGAGCTGGGCAGCTTAATAATTAATCAAATAAAGCACACAAGAACAACAGAGAAAGTCAAGAACTCATTAACAATACATGAAAAAAGGAGCACTTCACAGCTTGTTCTGTGGGTGTGTGTGTATATAGACAGATAGATAGATAGACAGACAGATAGATAGTCGACTCTACTTATTTACATACTGGATAATTAGATACATCGCTTAATTGCATAGCATGCAGCAGGTCCTGTTTTTCTAGTGCATCATTTTCTATGATTGTATGATATGGCTAAATGCAGATCAGCTAAATGCATAATTCTCTTAACTGCATGAGGCTGCGCAGTCCCAAAGTCCACTGTACATTGCATTTTAATTCTGGTAATTGCACATGCAAACAACTTTCGAGTGTTTAAAAAAAAAAAAAAAAAAAGAGAATGTTTGAGTGTTTCAGAAATAACAGTAACATAGCAATGTCATGACAGCGGGAAAACAGTCAAGAAAGACATTGAAAATGGCAAAGCGAATCTAAAAGTCTCACGCCTCAGTGCACTATAAGCCTTCATGGAGGCAAACGGTTTTCAGTCTTATTAGGTTTTTTCTTTTTTTTACACTGCTTATCAGCTGAATCAGCCGAATACTGTGTACACTTTCATCAATTTTTTTTTTTTTTACTCCATTGTACTCACAAGTACTGTACACACCTGTTCAAGTTTTATGTTTAGCTGTACTGTATTACAATAACTTAGTTCATGCTGGCTGTTATATACTGTACATTATTTTATTTTCATATCATGCTTTGCCAGAGAATAGTGTTGTTTGTATTGATTGAAGTTTTATTTTTCTGAACTTGTACAGTATTTTGTGTTACTTCTAATAAGTTACTTGTAATAAAATATATAAAAATAACTTCCAATAACTTAGCTTATGCCGGCTGTTATATACATTATTTAACTTTTCATATCGTGCGATGCCAGAGAGTAATGTTTGCATTGAGCATATAACGTATTTCCATTTGGTTTAAGGGCAAAATAAAGTTCAGAATGTGATCAAAATGCATCATTTATACATGTGCATGCACCTATAGACCTATTGTCATTGTATCCCATTGTATTCTCTCACTCCAGTTATGTGCATGACCTCACACCAGTCCCGAGCACATGCAATTATGCAGAGTCAACTCTGTGTGTGTGTGTGTGTATAACAAAATAAAAACTCCACTACACAGAGCGCGGCATGAATGCCAATAGAAATAGGCATCTGCTAAAGTTTCTTCAGTTGAACTGTTGATTATGATAGAACAGGGCCTTGCATATCACTGTCTTTATGCTAAATAGGTATTTATTATATTTTTTTGTATATACCTTGACTATCAGGTGTTCACTTAATATTCTGGTGCAATCCTGCAGGTATGTTGATCATGGTGTGACCTGTGCAGTGCTATTCACTGTGGTTCATAGAGGACCTCTTGCTCACATCTTACACATCTCACTGTCCAGCACTGAAGGCTGATAAAAGGACCATTGTGTGAAATGGATATAGATAGGTAGGATATTAATTATTCATGAGCTGTGCATATTAATCACACAGAGGTGGAGAAAGATGACTTACCTCCATCACCAGATAGACACAGCTAGCCATTTCCTGAAAAAAAAAAAAAAAAAAAAAAAACAGCAAGTCAAAGAGTCCTAGTAGAAGTAAAAAGAATAGTGCAACTTTTCTGTAGCATAAGACATCTAATCATTTTCTAAAATAAACAAATGGCATTAGGCATATTGTAAAAGCTTGCATTGTTTCGTTATACCCCAAGTTAACTGACATATTATTTATTATTTGCTACTTATTGTTACTGTTTGTGCATAATAAATACTGTACACATGTAAACTGTTAAATTCAGCTGGATTAGGTCTTTCAATACAGCCACAAGTAGATTACTTTGTTGCTTTCAAAGCACTCTTTTGTTCAATGTTGGCATCGACAAGTGCTTTAAAAAAAACAAAAAAAAGGTTTAGGAAGCAAAGACAGAAACAGAAAAGGTTGAGTAACTTGATACAGAGCACCAAGCACAAATTTGCTAGCTTGATTAAGATTTGCTCCAAGCTGCTTATCTCTGTTTATTTCTTACCTTTGGTATGGTTTATTGTTTTCCCCTGCCTGCACAATTTAGTTTTTTCTGCACAGGTTCTTCGATTCCTTTTATTCATAGAGCTAATTTCATTAGAGGCCAAATCTATACGGCTGTGTTTACAACAAAAACAAGACAGGCCAAAATTTTACAGCTTTACATGTACGGTGCAACATGAATTGCTTCCCCACAGCTGTTCCAACCTTTGCTTTCATGTGCCAGTGTGCCAGTTTAACAAATAGGTTAAATCAGTAGTGAAGGGGCAGATTTAAAGAGCATTTAGCCTTCACAAATCTGAATAACAAAGGCTTTTTGACCGAGTTAGGTGAACAGCACAAAAACAGGAACCCAACCAACACTGAGAGGACTACGGCACTAACAAACCAGAGCCAGTGTAGGGCAGCGGCATTTTATAAACACAGACTCTCAAGTACAATAACTAACATATAAGAGCTCTCTCTTTACAAAGAGACCCAAGATGCCATTTCACTTGCGCGCTGAATTTCCCCAATAAACGGTTGCACACACGTAGCACAAAGGTCTCTCAGCTGTCTCAACGTTCTGATGAGGGAGCACAGGAAGACCCAGGTCCTGCCACGTCTCATTCACCACTACTCAGTTGAGAAGCAGGCTTCGGAAATGACATCGATGACTCCTAACGGAACACATTCCTACCAAATGACGCTTGAGAATTTATTATTAATGATTATTAAATTATGCATAAATAGATAAAAAAAGGCTTGATGTGTCTGACATTTTAAGCCAACAATTCCTTCCTTTTAGCATATGACCCATTAATAGCATCAAGAGTCTTTAGACTAGGATTCCCAATACGCTGAATAAGAAAAATGTCTACTACAGCAGAGGTGGCAGATACACGGCTTAATCTTCTTAACGGTTACTGGACCCAGATTACTGTCCACGTGAGCTTTACTTTACTGGCTACACAGCATTATCCCGACAGTACAGTTTGCTCAAACACCGTAGGCCATTTCATTGTGTGATATTAGTGTGGGTGTATGTTCTACTGTTCTTGTGTCTACCTGGGACATTCTCCAATGGGAGATGCTGAATCTCAAGGTGCAAACAACTGTGGAGCTGCTGGCCAAACTTTCAGGATTACAAGACAACTGCATGAACACACCTGGATAACTTCAATGTTTGGGAAAGGTGTAGTTTAATAGAGAAATACCTCACTGAATCAACTTGCACCCTCCAGTGCTGCTGTAGAGGGTTTACTGTGAACACAAGATTTAAAGACCTGAATAAGCAGCTCCGTTTTATTTGCAAGGTGTAGAGACACTTTCAATGGTAGGCAAAAGAAGAGCCGTGTATATATAATGTTGCTTTGATTTTAATTCTGTAATTTATTCTGTTTTTAAAATTGTAATATTGAGGGTTATAAAATAACAGTACTGTATTGTTGTTTGTTATGTAGACATGCATGTTACTGTAAATATTCAGTTAACTTAAAACCAATAAAACAAAACATTTAAACTGAATGACGTTTTTTCTGAGCGAAGGTATACTGAGTAAGCGGTCCATGTGCTACAGTTAAGATGAACTGTGTCAAAAGGTTCATCCCTGTTTGTTAACTGCACACTTCAGGTTCGGTTTACTCTGAGCCCCTGGAGGGCAGAGGAGTACAGCCTTATGCAGCCAAACACCCTTAAAAAAAAAAAAACGTTTGCCTGAAAATGAACGTCAAAGCTTTCCAGACTGAAAAGTGGCTTTCAACTGAATCCAACTGGAGTTCACACCATTCTGTCAACTCAGCAGTATTTCTCTGTATTGAAAACAAACAAGCCAAGCACTTTGAGAAGTACTGAACTATTAAGCAAGATCTTACACTCGTTTGTTTCAAAGGGACTCTTCCACACTGAGCGCGCCTGGGTTATAAAAAAAAAAAAAAAAAAAAAAAAAAAGATCCCCTGAATAAACACAGTATGTTGCGTTGACAGCTATCAACCAGATGAAGTTACTGAATGTGGTTTTTTTTTTTTTTTTTTAATGTGAAATGCATGGAGAGTTGACTCTACTGCTTATATGATCAGTTACAACCTAACAACTTTGAAGAAGCAGCAACAGGCACATTGAAAACAAGTTAAAATATTGCCATCAAGATTTAAAAAAAAAATAAATAAAAAAGTTAAGAAAACACAAAAGACTTGCAATGGGGTTATTGTATGCTCTTGGACGCAGTCTGGAAATGGTAGAACATGAACAGTATAAAAAAGGCTGTTGTATAATTATCCCCTGATCAAGTACCTTGCTTTTAAATTTGTTTTTGTGGAAAATGATTAGGGCAGCTTGTTCTAGGTTGTATTTGATCCACTTGGTTGTACAGCTGAATCGTCACGGTTTGACCTGCTGCTCCGTTGTGTGTTTTTTTTTGTGTTGTGTAAATGTGCAGTCAAGTAAATCTTGCAGAGAAGCAGGAGTATGCACTACAATCCATGTCATTTTCTCTCTGCATAGTTAGCTGCATGGCTTGTAAATACAGTATTGTAGATGTTACACAGTTGCACCAGAGCAGCAATAGAGTTAAACTTTGTAACATGTTGAGCACAGATTACATGTCCTGTGTACCTTACTTAACTAGCTGACATGGGCCATGCAATTCGTTTCACTGCAAATCTGCAAAATGTCCAGGGTCATTAAGATACTGCCTCAACCATTCCAGTTGTTATTTAAAACATTACATCGATCTATAACTTTTCCTAGCAGAGTGCTAGATTTGCAGGAATATAAAAGAACTGGCCAAAGATAAAAGTGACATTTTTCTGCCAAGCTAGTGCAGCATTCATCTAGTAAATAAAGTCTACCGAATGCAAGTTCAAACTGTAGAAATCTTTGTATGCTTGATCAGATTTCACTGCCTACAATTCCAGACCATGACTAATCTTCTTATTCATAACAGAGCAGTGGATATAAATAAGCACATTTGCAGGAGCATTTCCACTTAAAAAATAAAAGATTAAAGCATTATTTCAGGAAATTCTAGTTGTCTTATGACCTCAGCATTATGTTGTCTGTTATCCTGGTCACAAACTCCCTGGATGTTTTGTTGTATCTCATCTACCCCTATGTCAGACCGGGATAGCAATTATACAGTACAAACACAGAGAACATTAAGAGACGTTAAGCAAAGGTTATTTACCAAAGCTTTGAATGAGGACATCGATAATTAAATGACTGGTTTAAAGTTCCACCCCAGAGGTTTATTGGAGTCAGTAACCATTGCATTAATAACCCTCCGTTCCCTATGACAGCTGTAATTACTGTGACCAGTGTTTAAATCCACATCAGATGGCACCAGCGTGTCACCATGCCAACCAGAATACATTTATGCTGGATACTGAAGGTGTACTGCATGCTGCTTAAGCAAAACAGCCAATAATAGTGTGTCTGCTGCCCAAACCTGATGCCTGCGTCAGTTTACATACACAAAGCTGTGCCTCTCTGATAACGGGAGGACTTCCAGGCAGAAAATAAACTCCTTGATCACCACCTGCAGTGCTCCCCTTGTCACCTAGCAACAGATGACACTTCAATCTGAACAGCCTATCAGTGGTCAGTCTCTCAGTCCCCAAGCCAGCTGCTAACTAAGGAATGTTTTTTTTTTTTTTTTTTTTTTGTCTGGACAAGGAGATATGCAGACCATCTGTTTTGAACTGCATTTGTAACCAGGCAGATTTAACTGCTGGCTGGCTGGTGACAGTCTCTAAATGATTTACCATTAAAGTAGCAAACCAAAACACAATGTATACTTCCAGTATGGCAGTACTGATGAATGTATTCAACTAGCTGATGTACTTTTTCTGAAGATATCAAAATGCAATTGAAATACTTCTGTTAAAATACAGTAAATCATTGTAGTCAGCTCATGTTGCCTTTTAGTGCATAGAAATAAACAAATCTTACACTGTAACTGTTTATAGCTATTGTACAGGGTCAGCACCTGTGTGTGTGTATATATATATATATATATATATATATATATATATATATATATATATATATAGGGCTGTGTGTTTATATATTATACACAGCGTCTCTCTTAAAATTATAAGGTAACCTTCTTTAAATAGCTGAAACAAGTAGATGGTGATTCAAACACTGCTGACAGGCGTAGTTTTCTAATTATGACTACAGAAGCTTTTTTTCCAGCTTTTCTGCATAAAAGCAGCCAAGTTCAGGGATCATAAAACACTTGAAGTCTGAAGGAAGTCCGAGTTCTGCCAAACTAGCCGATAATATCTGATGGAGCTATCGTTACTCCCAGCTAGGATGTTTGGCGCCAACAAGAAGAACTGTGTGTGTGTGTGTGTGTATATATATATATATATATATATATATATATATATATATATATATATATATATATATATATATATATATATATATATATATATATATACACACACACACACACACTTTTTTATGTATGTATTTAATTTAATTAACTATTTTTGAATTCATCACACAGCCTTTTATTTCTGGAACAGACACCGAAAATGTACTTTGTCAACACACCTGCCTCTCCGCCAGTGGGTTTAGGGGATTACCTTGTACACTCATTCCATTCAAAACCTCTCTCTGCTACTAATGCACTGACACGGTAGCCTTTTGCTGCTGCTTGTTAGTCTAGGCAAGTTATTTTCCTGAATGGTTTTTTTTTTTTTTTTGTTTTTTTTTTAAACTATCTGAAATCTGCTGTATGTACCTAACAAAAACGACATACATTTGATTGTTGTACCTAACAAACGTTTGACTTTTTTGCGTCTCAATATAATATATGAATATATATAAATAATATATATATATATATATATATATATATATATATATATATATATATATATATATATATATATATATATATATATATATATATATATATATATATATATATATATATATATATATATATATATATATATATATATATATATATGTGCCTGAAAATGAAAATGTGTCAAAGCTTTTCAGACTGAGAAAAGTGGCAATCAACAGAATCCAACTGGAGTTCTCACCATCCTGTCAACTCAGCAGCATTCCTCTGCACCGAAAACAAGCCAAGCACTTAGAGAACTACTGAACTATTAAACAAAGCTTTCTATCAGCTTTAATGTAGAAAAACACTCAAACTGTTCAAGGCAAGGTTAAATTGCCTTGGGAAAAAAAAAGTAGCACAGGGGGAATGACTAATATGGCAGGAGTTCATGAAGAAATCAAGTAGCTTTACCCATGCCCACCCAACTCAGGCAATCTTAAAAGAGACAGAGACAGTGTACAATTAAAAAAGGGAGTATCCAATACATTCCCAAATAGTGAAATCAGATTAGACTGGTTAAACCAATCTAGTATATGATCTCAATCAACGTCAAAATACGTGTAGAAAAGAGCCCTCAAACAAGCCAGGTTCCTGTTATGTAAATAAACCACAGGCCAGAGGCAGTTTTTATGTAAAACGACTAAAACGAAAGGGGAGAGTCTCATTGTAATATGAGCGGTTCTATATTAAACACCTAGATACGGCACTGTCCCAGTCACCCAGACTGCAAAACTACATCCTTGAAAGTATTACCACACTCTGTGTGCCTCCTAACATGCAGCAGCGCTTTAACTGTAGGCAGTGATAATAATAATAATGCATCATTACCTAACCACATCCTCATCCCTCTCCCACAAAGACAATAACGGTGCAATCACAAAACGGACATTGCGTGACTATTATAAACGCAACTTCAATGAACAGGCCTAGTTGTTAAAGGATGATCAATACTGTACATGGCCAAATTTCCATGCGGAAATACTACCTCAGACAAATAATAAGGTACATATTGGTTGTCTGTTCTAGCCCCACAAACTACCTGTGGAATACCGGAAAGCTGCAGGATCTGCAGTAATTGAAATTCACATGAGCTGCCCTTTCAGTCAAAATTCTTGTATACAGCGGTAACAGTTTCATTTGTGTCTTATTTTATTTTTCCCCACAGACACTTGGTTAAGTTGGGAAGCATGTTTATGACAAAACTGAAACAAAGCATATTTGCGAAAAGGAAATAACTGAATTAAAAGGGGCAATACATTAAAAATAAAATTAAAACAACCACTACATATGACATTGTAATTGTTTGAAAGGAGGCGAAAGTATTTCATTTATTTGCTGTTTTTGTAGCACAATATTTCCCTCCTTGACATGGTCAAACTCCACTAGTCTAGACTGAAGGTTTTATCCCATTATTTCCTGGTATGGCATTTAAAACTGGTCCCCCTCTACTCCAAATGTGCTTGGGAAGATGCAAATATGATGCTAATCAGACTGCAGACTACAAGTTGCTTTCAAGACAGAACATATAAAACTAACCATTTATGGTTTTGAGCAAGTTAAACACACACACAACCTATTGTCTGGTTTTTTTTTTTTGCATTGCTTACCATATTACAGTATGCAAATAAGAAATGTACATTACACAGGTAAAATAAATGCTACTGGTTTTCCTCACAACGGTACACATAGCTCTCCTGAATACTTCCCTCTGGAAAACACTTTTTGTATGATTTTGTCTGCTGAAGGCTTGAAACTGGACATGCAGCCTTACTGAACACAGCCTGTCAAAGATTTCATTAGTAGAACAGTAACCTGTGGGGAAAAGAATTTGCACAAAAATGTATGCTACCTATGAATTATTTGTTTAAGCCTGTAATTGTATTTATTTTTTAATATGCAAACATAGCAACGTTACAGAAAACACATTATTTCGTTATTTTTAAGGCCTTCATTTTTCAGCACAATCAGCACGCATCATTATCCTTCCACCGGACTTCTAGTCTTGTACCACTGAAACATACGATTTGACGTGTTTCGGCCCACGTCTCAATTTACAAAAATAGAAAGAGCAAATTACTCTGGGTACTGTAGTCTAATCACCAACAAGACCCAAGTACCCGAAAACCTTAGTGTTAATCACAAAACTACATCTCCCAGGCACCCCTGGTACATTTTCGTCTTCAGTCCCACCCCCATAGAGTGTCAACAGAAGAACACGTGACGGCAGCGTGCCCCAGCAAAACAAACTTCTGTGACAGAACAGCACACAGTTGCATAAGATAATAGGTCTACACGTCACCTATGATTTACTAATTGCAAACTGAAAACAAAATTACAGCACTTGGATTGTAATATATAAAATGCATAACATGTATTAAACTGCATGCACAGAGAGTTTTATTAGATAAAAAGAAAATAATAAATATTACCTGGAAATCATATAATGCAACAATATTTTCATGTTTCAGCTCCTTAAAAAAAGCGCGAGAGAGAAATAAGTTAATTAACACGCAATGGAAAGTAATTGTCATGAAAATTAAATTAAATCGAAATTAAATGACTGAGAAAACCAGCGGATGTTCTTACCTTTAAAATCTTTATCTCCTTGCCTAACAGAGTCTGGGATTTTGCCAAGTTTTTCTTGTTTATGCATTTGACAGCTACTTCCCAGTCTGGCTTCTGTAAGAAGAAACGTACACTTTAAAAATCACAAAAATGCGATATTCAACGGGTTTTCTATATTCGCTGCTCTGTTATCACATCCTGTACTAAACCGTTTTTTTACATTCGTTGTTCCACTTCACTTGAAATAAATTAGTTTAAACTCTTAAAACAAGTGTAGTTTATAACTGTTAGCTATGAGAGCTGTCCTTGTAGGTTCTTTTGTCGACCAGATTCTGCTTGCGTGTAGTATCCCTATTGTTCATCCACAGATGGTAAATAATAGGTACACTTCTCTAGTGCAACTTGTCTGTACTTGCCCCGGTACCATACCAAGCTGTGTAGAAATGTAAGGCGAACGTCTTATCTAAAAATGAGAAATCGATACAATTTTGCAACAGACAAACACCAGGAATACTCTATACGCTACATGTAAAAAAGTTTGAAAATTAGCAAATAAACAAACACACTCTAAAACAAACACACGCGAAACAAATCGTGCATCTTTCTGATTCGATAGAAATCTGTGTAGCAGCACACATGTACACATTATATAGTATATTATTATGATTATTATTATTATTATTATTATTATTATTAGGTACATCGGTCCTTGTCAGCAAAGCCAATGGCTTAGGCCCAAAATTAAGGTGGTATTTTCTGTACGAGTTCTAGCAACCCAATAACGAACTAAGGTTTTTAGAAAGTACACCATACAATGTGAAAATAAACAAAAATAATTATAAACGGTAAAGCTAATATACGAAAAGGAAACAAACTTCCAGCACGTACCTCTTTGTGTCTCCCCTTAAAGACCACAGCAAACGCGCCGTGTCCTATTAAATCTTTCCTGCTGAACTCGAATTTCCCCACTGTCTCCATGTCCCTAGATTCTATGTAACTTTTTGTATAATCAATTAAAAGGGGATTTAAATCAGGATCTAGGGTTTTCCTCTAAGTAACCCCGGGCTGCTCTGTTGTTAAACCCTCGGCAGCTAGTACAGAGTTGCCCTTTTCCTCCCAATTCCATGGGCTGCCTTTCTCTAAAAAGAAAACCTTTTCCAATCATGTTAGCGCTAAAGATGAAAAAGGAGAGAGTCCCCTTTTTTAATTAGCTCTCTCCATGATCACGATCGTCATCCCTGATGCAACGCAGAAGAATTCCGAGATAACTCCGCGATTCCACCTTAAGGTCGCTAGACCCAGTTTTGCAATGTTTGTATACAAAGGAAGTCTCGGATAACCCGCAGCCTTAATTTGTTTTTCTCAACCACTCGTATAAAAATGAAAACAATTTTAGTCTCATTCGTATTCTGTGGAGTCTCTTCTTGTTTCTCTGGCTGTTTTTCAGGGTTTTTTTTTTTTTTTTTTTTACGTTGGTGTTCATACAAAATACTTGTTTTTTCTAACGTCTAAACAAAGACCTCTCTAAAACCTTTCTTGATCCGAAATGTGCCGGAGAATAAAGCGCAAGCGCAAGTATTTCCTGTTGATGTCAAAGGAAGTCTCTTCTATTTGTCTCACAGCTAACCGGGAAATTCAAATCCTGCACAGTATTTATAATTCCAAAAATGTATTTGGAATGAACTGGCATGATTGCATTCCCTACTGAATACAGTTCACGTTAACACTTGCACAATAACTCGACTTTTATAGAATATATAACAAACCAGAACCACACACTATAATGACAACATACATTATCCCATGAAGTTCGTTAAAGTCGCTCGTTTTGGACTTTGTATACTGTGCGGTAGCAGTACATGTATTTGACGAGCCTCTTTACCGAAGCGCTGTGAAATTAGGATGTATCGTTGCATCATGTATGTCAAAATGTATCAGCCCTGGGCAAGGAATTTGGGATTTCTGCCGTCTAGAGGAATCAGCAAAATATAGTGTTGTGGATCATTCGTCAACCTTCATCATTATTGTCACTCTTGATATATCTTTTTTAGGTGTTTAGGTAATAATAGGAAAGGAAAATTATAGATTTAAAAAAAGAACAACTACCGTCAGAACCATTGGCCAGTCTTAATTTGCGTCAAAATAATAACTTAAAGGAGAGTATTTATGTTTCATACCAGGGTAAACCTCTCTCTCTAAAAGTGTACATTGTACTTTTAAATACACTGTGTAATGACCAGTACACTAGGAATAGAACATAATTTGTACATGCTCTCTATCATTAAAGGTGTTAACTGCATTCTGAAAGCATATACTCTGAAGTGTTTTAAACGCCATTTGGAAAGTTAATTCGCTTTTATTCCTGACCAATATAAGATATTGAGGTTGTCATTTGCTTTATACAAGGTAGTATTTTGCTCAGTGACAGAATTACAAACAGGTTTAAAGAGGAGAGATAATGTTGGATCCCTTTGGCTAAAACATCATGTGGACTGATTTCTAGTGAACAGAATCCATGCATATATGAAGTCATGTAGTAAACGGACACAATAAAGATGGTTTTAATGTAAAACTGAACATGACTCGAATGACGGCTTTGTGATTCTATGTTCAAATCCACAGTCGATCATCATCAGGCACAGGAGCTCTCTGTATCTCCCACTGGGATACGTCACTGCTGCCACTAAGTGTCAGGCCTATGAATTACAGACATGATTACAGATGTAAACCCCGTGTCCACAAATGTTTTTTTTTTTTTAATTCGGGGGGCTGGCTGGCGGACTAACATGCGAGAGATATAAAATCGGCACAGACATCTGTCAATTAGCCTTTCTTATTAAATATATATAGGATAAAATTAAGTCATGTGGACAAAGTTTTCACTAGTGCCTGGACCAGAGAATGCTAGCCAAAATGTTTTTCGAACTTCCCCTCTGTACATACTGTACGTTTGTTAGTACAGTATATAAAGACACTTATACCAGTTAACAAACTCAATAAATATATACTTACATACATGCATACATGCATACATATATACATGGGTTAAAGTAGTTGTCTTGCCAGGCGGTGTGCCCACACAGTGTGGAGTGACTTGTTCTTTACCCTTCCCTGAGATAGAGCTGGGGTACCCAATTGCTCTTTTGCTACAGGAGTCTGTGTGCGCCTTGTTCTGATGGGCTGACCTCCCATGAGGGTTGTTGTTTGATAATTATGTGTGATGGTTTCCTGGCAAGAAGTCACCCCTCACTTAAGAGAATGACTCCCCCGCTGTACGGCATGGAAATACCAGCCAGACTGTCAAAGCAGAGAATTAAATTTGAAATACCCACACCCTGCTGAGAGGCAACCAAAAAAACCCCCAAAAAACTCAAGAAACTGAAAAACTTTTAAAATCCTGCGGTCCAGCTATGGTAGATTGTGAAGTTGTCTAATCTCAGGAACTAAGCGGGCTGTTTGACCTGGTTGATATTTAGTTGAAGCCTCTTCTGAGACCCCCACTGAGTGTGCTGTAGTGGAAAGCAGTATTAGCCCAGTAGGCTAGAACTCAACACATTCAGCATGCATTGTGATGTTGAAGGTGTTTTTTCATTCATTTTTTAAAAAATTAAAACTGCATTTAAGAGCTGTAAGTGAGCAGCATCAGGCTTAAACCCGAGCAAGTCCATTAAAGTATAACTAAGAAATGAATACGTACTGTATTCTGCCCGACATAAAGTCCAATGTATATGTCTGTTTCCAGCAATTTTTAAACTTGAATTTTGATCTCATTAGTGACTGCTCGATAAAGCCATTGATCAGACAGAGAAGCTGCCATCAGTTTTGCAGTGCAGCACTTTCATTTTTAACCTCATGCTTGCGGGAAATTGTGACTGTAGCTAACAAAAGAATTCCATAAATCAGACATGTTTTTCACTTCCATTAGCTACAGAGGTCTTACATGTGCAGTTTTGCAACAAACACCTGGAATAGCAAAAATGTATTTTCATTTTAAAACTTGATATCTGGTACTACATTAGGTTAAAGAAAGTTTCTAGTTTCTATGCCTTTCTCTCAGGAAACACGTGCACTTCCTTGATCACAAATGAACAAAAAACTGGTATTATTTTCATGAAATATTCAACAATATGCATCCCACTTTACATGGCAGGATATATTAAATACAGCATCAAAAATAGTCTGTTTCTAGTGTTGTTTACTACTTGGCTGTCTTCCTGGTAACCCTGGAAACAGGAAGGCTACTGAGAATGAACTGGTCAAATATTTAAATGATTAAATACCGAACACCTGGAGATGTTATGCTTCATTAGGGATAAGAATGAAAAATAACCAATATCGTGTTCTGAATTCATTTTTTATTTTATACCAAGTAACCAAGGTTGTAAAAAACATTTTCTTATCTCTTATTAGCACAAACAGTATTATCACAGGTCTTCTTTTTCTTCTGTGGAAGATATTATACTTCAATGTGGATTAAGGTATTTCAAAGAGAACTCTATAAATAAGAAGCTGGGCATAGTTGAGCAAAGATAATAAGTAATGAATAGATTTGAAAGCATTGATTAACACTCCTTTAATAAAATGATGCCTAAAAATAGAAAGCTATTTAAATAACAATTTCTGCTAGCACTAGAGTGACTGTATGTGTAAATACTAACCCCTGTCCTTCATTAAATCCATAGGACACACAAAAAGAAAGCACCACTGGAAGTTCAATAAAATATACCAAGACTTTATTGAACCAGAATAACAAGAGCAAAAACCAGTGCTGGCTTTAGACCTGCATGGACCCGGCTTTACCACAATTCTTCCCATAAGATCTCCTTACAGATTTGTACAGGTTTCCTTGGAAAACTTCCAGTAGAATATACACAAGAAGATGTGCCCAAACTGAGCAAAGCTACTTGACAATAGCAATGTGGCAGGGCAGGGCCCTGTCTGTAAATATTGTTGTATTTGGTGGTGGTTGGCAGGGATGGGGTTAATTTCCTATACCTGCCAAAATACATGTGAGAATGTGACTGGAGCTATTTGAGTAATTGATAATTAGGCTCCAGCCACATGCTATAAAAAAGGGGGAAATTCCTGCACTTGTTGGAGGTGTCTTGTTTGATTTTTTGATTTATTTTTGTTGATTAAAACAGCGCAGCAGCGCTTTAACTGCAGTTTTACTGTCTCAGAGTCTCTGTCCTCCCAACTATCCTTTCACAAGCACTTGAACTAAAGGGTCATTGCAGTGCGTTAATGTATGTCAATAGTGGTAATAAATTTAGGTGTACTGTTGTGGACATACAAATGTTCCAATGTAACGGCTCTACAAAAGCAGACAGCTTCTTGTCTGCATCTTTAGCAAAATAATAGTCGTAAAAACAAAAACCTTTTGTTGCCTCGCAGGTGAATATGAATAAACAGACTGGTTTTATCCATTTATTTCAGCTTTTTCAGTCAAAGTCAGCTCCAGCTCCAAGCGACTGAAGATCCTTGTTCTGTGACAGCAGCACAGGACGAGCGTGACCTGAATCCAGGCAGCTTCAGTGGGCGGCCGCTCTTCTCAAGGTTCCAAATCTCCCCAAGGCAATGAGTTTGAAGACTCTGAGGCAGGCAGCGGGGCTGGTGCCTTACGAAGAAACAGACTAATGAGGAAATCATTAGGCCCGATGCAATGCTCTTCAGAACAAACACCTGAAAATGTTATTCATTGCAAGGGGAGAGCAGCAGTGCTGTCCTGAACGTGAAAATTAAGGGTGTCTGAATAAGTTTTAGAACAGTAGCTTGAGGTAGTTACCATACACACAGTTCAGACCTCTGTATTACTGACTGTGGGCGACTGGGGGGCGGGGGGGCTGGGGGGAGGGGAGGGGGAGGGGGAGGGGTTCTATACATATGTACCCCAGATTGGGGTGAGTGTTGCCCTATTAAGTGGGGTCTAACCTCTTTGAAAACATTACCAGCAGGCAAATTACTTGTGTGAAGAGGTTGTTGGAAACCCAGGACCTTTTAAAGCTTCACTTGACTGAATAACTTGCTTCTTATTTCCACCATGCATGTATTTATACCGACAGCACCTGCTGGGCATTCAAAACATATTTCCCTTTGAAGCTTTCGTTGGAATTGCATGCTGCATAGTTATGGCTTCTGATTTTCGGTTTTAACCAATAAGACAACCCCGATACAAAAAAAATAATAAATCTGCGCATAGTCAATAAATATACAGTAACCTACAAAAAAAAAAAAAATCCCCAGTGCAGCTGAGCAATGTCCCTCCTTTCTGACTTTTATCTCACATTGATTCGTTCTGAATACTTAAACCCACCCCACCTACTGAGTTGCAGCACATTCCTACACTTTCTATTGGAGGATTGTACACGCTTGCGAGATTTAAAACGAGATTACAATTACTTGAAGCGGAGGGTTGTTCTTGCTCGCGAGATTTAAAACTATATTACAGTTCGATAGGATAGGACATGCTTGTTGAAGACAGCAAAGGAAAGAAGGTACAATTGAAATACTGTCAAGTTAATATTGTGACAGAAAAAAAAAGCCCACGAATTTTGGAAAGAAACCAAAAACAATAATTTCATACAGTATAGAAAAGCCAAAGCCCTGAAAAAAAATTTTACATAAAATTGAACAAAGCTAAAAATATGCACCGAAAAAAGTAAATTAATTAACACCAAAAAACAGAAGCCCTGTACAGAGCATATGAGAAAAATAGTAGTCTGCACTCCTTTTTAAGGCAGTATACATTATATAGTAGTGATACATTTGGAGGCAAATCTACATATAAATAATAAGAGAAAAAATCCCTAGAAGACACGTATTGTAGCTTAGTTAAGGTAATTCAATGTACTATACTCACTTGTAATATTTTCAAAAGTAAGGTATAGTTAAGCTTATTATGGGAACGTGAGAGAGAGGGAGAAAGGGTTAAAAGGCCAGGTTAGGCTATTTCCATATTCCAGGTACAGTATCTCACTTTGTTGCTGCAGATTTATTAGGATGGAAGGGCTAGCAGGCAAAGTACAATCTGAAGATCCATGCCTCCACTTTGCCCCTGCAATTGCGCCTGGCTCAGAAAGGGTGCTCCTCTTTAAAACCTGTGCAAATCCAGGCTAAAGGCTGTACTCAAATCACAAGGCTGCAAGACCCTGTCCCTTGGTGTCCTCTACTAAAGACCAGGAGATGTTATTTTGCATACAGCGGTGTGGGCCTCACCCTTCAGTGAAAATGTCTCTTTTTGTAATGCAGTAATTATCTTTCTAATAACCAGTAATTAACTCTGTTTCGTAGTAACACCAATTCATAAGTGTTAGGGTTAGGGCTAGGGCAATGGCTAGGTTAATTTAAACAAAATATTACAGCAGAAGTCGAGAATGCGTTTTAACAGTTGTAATCCTTTACCTTTGGGCTGTTACCAAGATGTTTTAACGCCTACATGCAAAGAAACATGTTACGTAGAATGATATCAGCAACACATGCCTTTGCAAAGAAAGCAGTTCTGATAACTAGAACTCTCACCCTGCTGTTCAACAGCCCGGTAAATACTAATTATATTACCATACCTGCATATATAATATAGTTTTAGTGTACGACCATTACAGTATATGCATCGTGACCTTAAATTGGCATTACAGTTCAGTCTAAGTCTGTTCCAATTTAATGCATCGATACTGCAGTATTGAATGACAGCGATGATTGAGGGTCGATTCATAGGCTCTGTCCTTTTGGTCAATATTGTATTTGGCAATGAATTTTCAATAGGAAGGGGACAGTCTAGTATTGTTTAGGCACACTTCATTACTACTTTATAGAAGTTGGCATGCTGCTGTTTGAAAACTTATGCTAGGGCAGTTGGAAACTATGCAGTACAAACAGACCTGAACTGAATTAAAAGGGAATCTGGACTGCAGACTAACTGGACCCTGACCCATCAGTACCTGACCTGAATGGACCAAGATAATCCTTCATTGCCTTTTGAAACTGTGCTGTGCTTGTGCCCGATATTGTACGTTAGGTTTTAGTTGCATGCTTTTCCTGTGGGAAGCGCCCATTTAGGTCATCAGTCAACTTTCAGCCAATCTGACTTTGTGTCTTCATAATGTTAATCCATTTCTGCGCAAGCTCTTTTGCATCTGGTAAATTCCAGGCTGTTTGAGGTCTGCTTGACTTTCAGTGTCAGGTCCGAACATTCACCTGGTCCGGTCCAGCCTCTTTTGGTTTTTACTTGGTACTTTTCCATGTGGAGCAGATAGCTGAGAGCTCCACTTTTCTGAAATCGGTCCACTGTCTGCTGCAAGCAGGTCCAAATCTAAAAGCATGTGATACTGCACTTTGCTAGGAGACAATCATCTAGAAATGTAATGAACTAAAGGTCTTGTGTTCCTCTCCTTGCACTAACACTGCTCTTCTTTCAAGATGGATTTAAAAGGTAGCTAGGAAGCCTCGGGATGGCTATCAAATGATTATCACCTCCCCCGCCCGCCCCATTCCTGGACAAGCATTTTTCACATCATCTTTTTTTCAGTGGTAAGCAGGTGCCTCGGTGCTCCATGGATAGTGTAGCAAGTATATATACACCTTCCCCCACCCCAAATAAAAACTGTGCTTCTTAGTGAAATTGGGCTAATTCCCAGTAAGTTAGCCAGTATAACCAAGTTGCTTATTGACATCTGTATTCTCCTCCAGTGGTCACTGTCAAATTCCCAGAGCTGTGCCTGCTACTGTGAGCTGCAGCCAAGCCAAGATACTAATTGTACCTACTGGAAGAGTTCTTTGGAAAATGCACTGTTGGAGTTCCGGTATGCCCAGTACTGGTAGGCCTAGGCGACCTTTCATCCAGCCAGGTTCTAGATGATCAGCTATACTCTTTTATGTGATTGCTTTTATGGTATATTGGTTATTTCAAGATAGCACTGAATCATTATCTGATAGCACTGAATGACTGGTAGACAATTGCATTTATGTATTTATTCAGATTAGGAATGATAAATCTGTAAACGTCTCTAAATTGGCAGTACAAAATCTGAACAATATAGCAAGTAGAAAAGTAAGTGACTGGTGTCCCTCCATCCACAATACTGTCAGTGCAGCTGTGAAAAAGCATGATCATGCCACGGTTCATCACAATTGGATGAGTTCATGATAGAGCTCAAAACATAAGAATGTGTTTTACTTACTTACAGAAGCTGTTGTTTATCAGCCCTTAATTGCCATTCACACAGTTAAGCGTTACAAGTTTATTGCATTTTTATTATAATCGTACCACAATAAGACCATATCTGTACTTTGCATCAAGTCAGAAAGAGTCCAACAGTGCAACCAAGACACCAAAAAATGTCCTTTTCATGTGTCAGCAGAACAACCAACACAAAATCATGGGTTTCAAGGAACTGCCAGTTGTTTGTAATAGACAGCAAGTTGCCTATTATTGATAATATAACTTAAGGGCTGTCAAATATGTTCTTATGCTAACCACAATTAAAACAGACAGGATCTTAGCATACTAGTGGTAATGAATGGAGTTGGCTGCTGAGTTTAGCTAAAATAAATTCATGAAATAAATCATATACTTCATATTGCCAGCTTAAAAATATATTAAGACAACAGAAAAGAAACAAGAGATATTTGGCAAATGATGTATACATGCTTAAATATAAGGTGTTAAATGAATTAATTTGTAAACTACTTACATTTAGTACTGTGACTAAATGAGGCAGCTCAGATCCATTCATTATGAATAAAAGCCTTTTTTTAAAAAAATAATGAGCAAATGCACTTGTTCATTAACTGATAAGGGGATCAAAATCAATGAGGGTATAGATCAACAAAGACTCATACAGAGATGTACTGAAAACAGTGTAAGCTGTGCTGTGTATTGTTGTGTGGCATTGATCTGCATATCAATAAGTACAATCACTGGCTGTTTCTTCTTTTTAACTGCACACTTTTTTGTTTTCTAGTCCATGGGGTCTATTTCATTTGGTCCATGTCTGCCCATCATACCGGCGCTGGCCGGGCTGCTGTGAGGGTCCATATGCAGAGTTCTAGCAAAACCAGCAGGAGGGGGAGTGTCCGTGCCGGGGCAGAACTGTCGGAGGCTGAGGTGCAGGAGCACACCTCATACCCATTCTCCGAGCGGCTCTCCTGGTGCTGCTTCTGTCCCTGCCTCGACCGCGTCTCGTTAGTGTGTGTGGCCGGGGAGTCTGACTGCATCTCAGTGCACACCAGCCAGTCCCTGCCGATTGAGCGTGGGTACCCAGCCTCCACCTCGATCTCATTGTCCTTCACCCGCCAGTACTCCGTCCCCTTGAAGAAATAGGAGGCTCCTGCATGGGCAACAAAGAAAGGCTTTTAAATTTCCTTCTGTAAGGTTATTTAGGACAAGGAAAAGCAATTCCTATTACCGTGAACGCTAAACTGATAAGAAATATATCCTTATCATTTCAAAGATTTTTTGACTCACCATCTAACCATCGCATGGCATCATCAAGGAGAGCTGGGACTCCTTTCCAAAGCACGACGTCTTTAGGATACCCCGTATCCATCCGCCGCTCGTGGTCATCGTACCTCCAGTAGAGACCGTCCTTGAAGAAGTAGGTCTTGTCATTGTGCGTCCAGACGAAGGCAGCATCCACCCCGTCTAACGGTAGGCCGAAATCACTGATTGGACGCGGGTATCCCTCCTCAACGTTATTGTCTTTAAATACCCAGTACTTTCCCCCTGAGATAGCGAGAGATAGAGTACAAACGTGAGGCTGTGCAGTGTATATTTTGTACCACATCACAGGGACTGTGGAATTCATGGGGCAGAATGTCACTTTAGAAACAAGTTTTGGGATATATAAAATATAACTATCCTAAAATATTTTTTTCTTGCTAAAACAAAGCAAAACAAAACAACAAAAAAAAACTGTACTTAATAAAAATGCTACTTTTGTCTCGGTTCCAAAATTTGGACCAGATCTCACTTTAGAATTTATTTTGTGTTGATTCTTATCCATCTAATCAGCATTGCTAAACGGATGTGGAGGTTGATCTAAGCAAAGTAATTCAGCCGTTTATTTTAGGTTTAAACTGACTTCGCTTTCCCTTTCTTGTCCTTGTTACATAAACAGAGTAATCCGTAAACGTTCAGCCTCATTCGTGGAATAACTACAACACTAGCCCTACCTTTGAAAAACACAATCTTGTGATCGACGGGCCTTTCATAGACTGCGTCCACACTGTCCAGGTTGATCGGCAGTCCTCTCCAGAAGCGAAGGATCTGTGCTGGCCTGAGAGACACCAGGTGCTTCTCTCTGGTCAGCCTCCAGAAATATTTGCCTTAGAGGAAGGACAGTGGAAATACAATGAAAACACATGGCTATAACCTCGGTTTCTTCAAACCTGCATGTGCGAGATAGATATAGCAAGTCACTTTAATAGGGAAGTAGGGAATGTTCCTTACAGCACAATTTGCCAAACTGTGAATTAACTGTACAATTGAATTACCAAACTGTGAAACCAACGGGGTGCAATCATGTTAATCCGAGGCATACTGTGTACAGCAGAGCAGCCAGTACCTTTAAAAAAGAACGCCTCTCCTCGTATCTGAGCCACAGCATCGAAATCAGTGTTGCATCTATCAGGGGCGTCCCGAGCCGGCCTGCCAGCAATGGAACGAGAAGCCATTAGCACATCATCAGTGATTCAACATTCACTGCGTGCTGACCTGTGAGCTAATTGCAGTGTGTTTTTATATAATTGATAAACACCTAGGTAGAACAATTCATTACCATACTACTCCTGGCCCGCCACTGTGTTCTCTAAATCTAATTATTGCTACAGTGGGACGTGGCTGTTTTTCTGATTATTTGAATGATTTATTCAGTTATTTCCATTTAGTGTTGTCCCTTGTTATCTTACGGGTCATCTATCTCACCTGGGAGCCCGGGTGGAATGTGTGCCTCCTTGTCACAATTTGGAAGGTTACACGTAAATTATAATGCAATCTGAATTGAGGAAATCCTTCCATTCGTGTCAAGAGCGCAACATTGCACCATCCCAACCAGGTGGAAAATGTGAAGAATATTCTATATGAGGAGTCAGTGTGGTCCAGTGGTTAAAGACCAGGGCATGTAACCAGAAGATCACTTGTTCAAATCCCACTAATGCCACCGACTGACTCACTGTGTGACCCTGAGCAAGTCACCCTTGTGCTCCATCCTGCGGATGAGATGTAAATCAGTGTCCTGTTGTAAGTGACCCTCCATATAATGCACAGTTCACAGCCTAACTCTGTAAAGCGCTTTGTGATGGTGGTCCACTATGAAAGGCGCTATATAAAAATAAAGATATTATTTATTTATTATTATTATTATTATTATATGGTTTATGCTAACAAAATAACTTGCTTCATTCTAATAACCCTTACAAAAGCTTACTACAGTAAATTTGAACGTTAATTTAGCATTTTTTACTCACGGTTTTCCCATGGTTATACTATGCATTTACCATAGTTTACTATGGTTGGCCATGTTTTAAAAAAATTCTTTTCAATGCTTACCTATGCTTTACTAGACTCTTTGACTATGGTAAACTTTTATAAACTTTCGAACTACTACTTGTAATCTGCTGGGTTGAAGTTTTGCCTTTAATAGAAATACATTGACTACTAACAATGTACTATAGCAGTTTCTCTTTTTTTTACCCCAGTTTTTCTCTCTAATTTTAGAATATTCAGTTATGATCTATAAGCACAGCAATCCCTACAACAGCTCCCCACGAAGACCTGCAACGTGAGACAGTGAACATGCACTGCCCAGACTCTGTGACACACCCTGAGAACCACATGGCCATGCCTTTACCAGGAGAGCAACACATGGACCCTCTTTTTTACAGTATCCCAATGTGGATGCACCGTGACATCTGTACTGCACTTGAGCTGTGTTTTACACGATTAAGCAATTGTTCATAATTTTTTAGCGCCACTTATCGGAGAAATGGATATACGTGGTTCTTACTCACGGGAGAGTAGATCTGTTTTCAGGGAGGTCTGGAAGGACAGGGGGCTCAGCGGTCCTTGTCATGTCAGGACGGGCCATGTGAGACACAGAGTCTCTCACACCTGAGGGACAGGGAAACAGAGGAGGTGACCAATCAGCTACATCCAGCCCTGTTCCTGTACTCCCTGGTACCACGTCAATGCGTAACAAAATGCAAGTACAGATACAATGTATTTGATCGGTCTGGTTTTGCCATGCTTTCACTGATTAAACAATTAAACTTTACTAAACCTTGTTGCGCGCCTCATTGGTCATGTCAGTCAATTCGAGTAGAGCAGTCATTATCTCACAGGTAGTTGCTCTACAAACGGACTTTTAAAATCTTTAAACACATATATTTCAATCAGCAGAAGTGATCCAGTCCAAGATATAAAAACCCATTTAAAAATGTCTTTAAAAAAAAACGAAAAAAAACAAACAACATTTGTTTGGTTTATAACAAGACAATCTGACCATTGTTGGTTTAGTTGTTCTGGCAATGCATATAAGTGGACATGGTCTTCAATGAGAAGTGGGGTTAACAAAGACGAACTTTAGCAGAGCGTAAAGACATTAATAGACTTCTCTTAACCAGGGGGTCTAAAGTAATTGATGACAATCATCATTCATCAAACTGAAGTCGCATATTTAAATCAGAGAGTACTTGGCCCCCCACCGCTGATCACGTCACTGAAGTTCACCGGAGTTTTTGCCTGCATGGAAAGCTCTCCTCATGCAGTACCTCCAATCGCGTTTTCATCAAAACCTTTCTGAACTTTGTTACACATGACTGACATTTTTCAGCAGTTTTTCTCTCTACTTCAGCCACAGGAAATGTAAAGATTAAGTAAAGGCAAGCTTTTTTAAATGCCAAGTGGAATTCCTAAGGCTGTTGTCTTCAGGGATGTGCAAGTCTAATCTCTGATTCCCCACTGGCTTCTCCTCAAGCCCCACTGGTGAGAAACAAATTGATTCCGGAGTCCCACTGTGAGCAGGGATTTAAACACGTCTTCCACTCCCCCAGCCCTACCCCCCCCCCCCTCTGATTTTGAAATTTTAAAATTTTTAACAGTTGAACGATAAAGATAACAGGTCACTGTAAATAAAAAAAAATTGAATAGTAATGTTATTGCCTCAACTATGCTGTGAAACAAAACAGTGAATGTGCATAGGAATAAGAATAAGAAATGCCTCTGGATTAGTTACATTATAGGATTCATATTAGTTGATTTACATAGATGACCTTCACAGCACAAGACTGACTTATTGTAAGCACTTTTGCAGGGGTGTAGTTGAATGGTTCTTTTGCTCAAAGAGCGAGCGAGAGAGCCTGGGAAAGCTGTACATATTAACCTAGCAACTTGTTAAGATAAATGGGGCAATGCCCTCAAAGTGCCTGCCTGTGAGCAAGCCCCAGACTCCTAGCCAGAATAAAGAGACTCAGGCACCTAAAACAGAACGATGTGTGTTACAGCACATCCAGTAAGAAACAATATGTTAGTACGCTATTATTGTTAACAGTTAACGAATAAAAAAAAGTGCCAAAAGAGTTTCTTACCGTATAGCTGCCAGACCCTGACTTTGTCCTCATAAGGCAGGTCGTATTTGAGGGGGTCTCCAACAGGTCCCTGGTAGTAGGGTCTCATAACTGACTCTATGGCCGAGGTGTGGGCTAGTCCGATGGCATGGCCAAACTCGTGCACCGCCACGGCAAACAAGTCCATACCATGTGCATCTTGAAAGTGGAGACAAAATAGGTACACATATTTAGAGTGGCCTCCTCTCTCTTTTACTTATTCAGAACTGCTGCCAACAGTGGAGCGTTCCTTGTAATGTGGTCACATTCCGTGAACGTCAAACGGCCAGCTGTGCTTTCCACTGGGTCCTCAAATTAAAAAGCCAGCTTTCCACCTGCCTGCATGTCATCCTGTTGGTCCTAAAACTCTGCAAACATGGCCATATCATAACATATTATACCATGCCATACCAACTGTATTTATATAGTGTCCTTTATATCACAAGACATAAATAAATGGTGGACAAACAACCATATCGCTTTACACAAGTAGCCCGCTTTACCAGAAGCATCTTAAGCATCGCAGCAACGTTATTCCCCAGCGAGCGGGTTTTCAGGAATGCTGGGCAGATTCTAAGCAGACTGCGTTCCTCTTTAAAAGCAAAAAATGAAGATGCTATCCTGTTTCTTAACAAAAACAAAATATAAGAACTGGACACTAGGTAGTGGACTGATGTTGTGCTTCTACCACCACTTGGCACCAGTCAAGATGAAAATAAGGGAAGTTATTTTAAGGCAAGTTATGCATAAATCTGATGTAATTAACTGATGCAATAGTTTCAATAGTTTAGTAGTAATAATTCAGTATATTTTATATTCAGTATCTTATTAAAAGCTCTAAATGTATTATTTCTGTTAGTTCTGGTTACTTTTTTTTAAAAGTATCAGTGCACAAATGCATCAGTGTTAAAAAAGAATGCATTACCCCAGCCATATTCAGCAATGAGAAGGAGCTAAAGAATGTTCTTAGCAAGTTTCAACAGAATTGGATAGGCAAGTCACTGGTTATGTGTGACATAAAGACAGACTGACGGGCAGTCAGACATTTATTCACAGATAAAATACAAGACATAATAAATTACCTAAGCAGGCGCGACAGTAACAAAAGGTATCTGTGTATGAGGCCAGCACTACAGCTATAATACTCCTTCTCCATTAGCTGGCTTCATGAAAGCTGATTAATAAAGTCAAAGCACTACTGTCATACCGTAAGGATACTATATTCATTCTGACCACTCCTGTCCTGCAGTCCTATTGTCTCGGGATAGCTAAGATTATGCACAGACAAACATTTTTTTTTAAAAAGCAATTTATTTTAAATTAACCTTGAGTGGTTTATGAACCCAATTAAAATAGCTTATGTTTCCACAAAGGATTTTTATTTCAATGAATGTGTTGCCAGATTGCCTTCGGTGACAGGCAGGTTACCTGAAGAGCGAAATGTCCAGGACTCGTCATCATCGAAGTGCGTTTCCCCGGAAGTGTGGTGGTCACCTGGGAAGAAGGCGTGTGCCACGGTGCCCCCGGGCCCGTCGAAGGGGTAGCCGTCGTTGTGGTCCGCCCTGGAGAAGTCGATCTGGATGTCCGCCTCGCTGCCAGCCACCTCGTGGAAGTTGAGCGGCGTGATGTCACTCCAGACTTTCAGAGCGTAGTACATGAGCGCTCGGATAGTGTCATGGCCCAAGTGGGACTCTTTAGGAAATGTCCTCACCCTTTCAACAAAAGAAAAAAAAAAGAGTTTTTCAGTTTCCCCTGGATACACTGTGCATGGAGATCAAGAATGATTTAGGTATTCTGGACCTTCAGACAGAAAGAGCATCTATAACCCTGATCCGATTTATCATTTACAGTATGTTGTACAGCATAGAAAAGCCTGTCATCAAACCCAATGAAATGATCTTTCTATTTAATATGTATGCATTTTGAGAATAAATGGTGTTTTATATTTACAAACCCAGCGCTTCTTTATTCGCATACAAGCCTTATGTAATTGCTGTGATTTGGATAGTAACCCATCCTAATTCTGGGAATATAAGGGTTGGCACTCTGGCAAAGGCTGTTTGTTACAACCTGTTGCCGAAAACGAGAGACATACTGTGCCTCACTGGTTGTTAAAGAAGTGTAAGGCAAGCAGGGCTTCAGGTATCCTAGCAACTTACATCTTGAGAATCTACTTAGAGAAAGTGGTCTGTTGCACAAAACCCCTCAAATGCGTTGCAGAAATCAACAGCACATTTAATTTAATTCATCAGTAATTAACACATTGCATACGCTGCTCCAAACAATTAAAGGGTGTAGATGTGTAGATTAAACATGTGTAACCTATATAGTGCATCATCGACACACGAATCTCCAGGATGCATAATTGATGCCGGGCCTGTATTAGTATCCTTGGCAATAACACACTATATTGAACTAGAGAGGTGAGGGACAACAGGGAAAGTATGTTTTCCAAATTACAAAGCAGGACAGGTGCTGTCAAATCATGAAATCTGAGGATCATAGGAGGATGTCTTATGTTTTTATTTGTCAGATGCATCAGTACAGCAGACAAAAACAAATACATTTATGCACAATTTTATTCTCCCTAGCATATTTTTATACTAGATATGACCCTCAAAGTAAAATACACATTTACAATCATTTTAGAATGTGAGACCTACGAAAAGAGGTAATACAAATTAGGTAAGATTTACTGGAAATACCTGGAAAGCTCAATGTACTTTAAGTAGTGTACATTCTCTCCATAGAGTGTATTTACTACAAGATACACTCTTCCATGCGATACCAGCTGATTAGTGTGTGACAGGAAGCTGGTACCTACTATGAAAATTAGAGATATTTTCTGCTTGACCTCTTGTCAATTGAGAAAGAGGAAATTTAAGACGACATTTCAGGTATGATGGGGGAAAAAAAAAACAGAGTAGGGAGTGTTTATTATTACTCCCTGGGCTTTTGAAACTTCTTAGCAAGGGTCCAAGTGCTTTAAGTCATATCCACTTTCCTGAGACAACAGGTGTCATGTAAAATTCTAAGGGCACACAATACATGATAGACTGTCTTGTAAAAAATGACTTTCCCAACCAGCCCTTAGGTTAATTAATTTTAACAATCTGATGTAATTTCTGTTATGTGAAAGGCATTGAATCATGCTGCTGTCACCACACAGTTGCTTGCCTCAAAGATTTGTGTTATTCTTTGCCGCATCACCTGACAGCCTGAGCAGTGTTGGGTCAGGAGCTCCTACCTCCATGAAAGGTGCCTCTTGCTCCATTTTGAGGGAGTGGTGAGGGTGCGTTTTCTCCTTGCTGTCTCAGACTCGTTCACATCAGGCAGTGAGCAGCGTGGCGTCTTCATCAGCACCAGCGTGGCTTCGTCTGTACCTCAAAAAAGAGACGCTCTGTCAGACTCAGCACTGATAACAGAACACCTCTCAGACATGGAAGGGTTGTGTGAAAAGCTGCACACCAACCTAGTTCTCCTGACTCCTCCACTCCTCCAAACCTCTGCATGGCCTTGATAGCTTTGGTCAGGGCTTCCTTGGTCTGCAGCTGTCCGGTGACTGGGTCTGGTGGTGGAAGGTAGCCAAATTTACTCAACCAATCCTAATCCAAAGAAGAAAAAAAGCACAGTGAGATATCAGCAAATATTTCTCAAGCTAAATTATCAGCAAAATATTGCATAATCTATTGTTATTCTGGCTCAACTAAACTGGAAGTCCCTGGTTGATCCTTGCTAATACACCGTATACAGTGTGTGCTTTATATTACAGACATATATAGACGCATGTTTTTTACTTGTTAAGGTACAGAGTGTAGTTCGGATTATAGGCCTTTTTGAACTATATCAAGGTTTTTGGGGACAAAGTTTGTATAGAACGGAAAAGTTGGGGGCAGTTGCCAGCCTCTATCCATGATTAATTGGAGTGGGATTCCAGGGGATATTAATTGATGAAGCTCCTGGTTTGTGCATGTGACTTGTTTATATCTGTATTTCTAAGTACAGATGGCAAGTACTAAACGCCCATGAAAACATCCTACAGCTGTTCCTACTAAAATATCTCTATTAATTTTAAATTAGGTTGTATTTTTTTTGTAGTTGTTTTTTTTTTGTAGCTTTAACTGTCTGGATGCCAAAACATTAAAAAAACAAAACAAAAAACATTTAAAGTGTAGCTAGCTATGATCTTTATTTTGTGCAATCCAACAAGCTTTCAGCTAAATGTCTTGTTAACTGGCAGTCCAGTCGCTTCAATTCCAGAAG
This sequence comes from Polyodon spathula, assembly GCF_017654505.1. Classification (NCBI taxonomy): domain Eukaryota; kingdom Metazoa; phylum Chordata; class Actinopteri; order Acipenseriformes; family Polyodontidae; genus Polyodon; species Polyodon spathula. The sequence continues at coordinate 18,927,179 of NC_054558.1, read as the reverse complement.
GTTGTATGATGCTGCTCTTTACTATGCTATACTAAACTCATCTAAACTATTTGTTATTGGACTAGATTATATTCAAGATGTTCTTCGTGAAGCACACAACAGCCGATCTGCTATGACTGTTTCTTCACAGCTGAAGAGAAGTCACTCTTGCCTTTTTTTCAAGCACTGACAGCCGAGCTTTGAACTTGGTACTTCAGAATACATTTCAAAAGCTGTCAATCATCTCCAAGAGTGTGATTTGACCCGGTTACCCAAGAGAGATCATTAGCTACCCCAATTAGTGAAACAAGGAAGAAAAGAAAATCAATAACCACAAACAGCTTCATTTATCTGTTCTGGAACACCTCCTTGAATTCTCTTTCCCCGCATATAGTCTAGAGGCAAGAGAGAAATTATTACTCACTGACCTCGGGTTGCTGTTTTCCTTTGATAATGTTTTTTTTGTATATCATTTCAACTTTAGCAGTAATGCCAATGTGACCCTCCCTCCTTATTCACTGTACTTGATCATCTTACAGGACAAGCAGCAGAATAGGGTAGATGAGGTCATATTTTACGTCGGGTGTTATAAACATGTCATTCAATATCTACTCTTCCTTGGACAGGAAGACCATACCTGGGAAACACAGTTGAAGATTGTCTGGGTCCTCCATGAATAATTACCAGCACAAGCCTGCTATGAGGTGTACTACAAAGTTGCTGGATCTAAACTGCATATTTAAAAAGAAATGTCAAACCCAAACGCATTATAAAAGCACCAAATGATTTATTGTCCCCTTTGTTAGTCAGGCAGCATGAAATACGTGAAGAACCAATCCCAAAAACAGAAAACTGGATTATTATCTTTACGATTTCCATAAAAGTAGGCAATCAGGGCAACTGTGCAAGCTTATCTCCACCATCAAGAATCCATTTAAAAATGAGAAGCGGTGGTTCTTTCCGAAGCCGTGGTACACCATGGTACAAGCGTGGCACCCAGGAGCAAAGCACAGTATAAGCATGATAAATCACAGAGCAGTACTGTAACGAAGTGGAAGAGCACGGTAAACGACACCATCACTGTGCAAAATGCACCGTGGCACACTGTTCTAAGACTTGACAGGCTCAGAGGGACAATAAAATAAGAACTGTGCACTTTGATTGAAACGGGAATATTCATGAGTTGCAAATATATACAACTGACCAAGAGCCTTTGTGTCCCTGGTATTGGGAGCATGCAGAATTATTGTATGTAGTCATTTTATTTTTTTTATATGACATTTAATTATTTAAGACAGTATAATTTGTCATGAATAATACAAGTGCAAATGCAGACTGGATCGTGTTTTCATGCTATAACTCGGCGTTTGCTGTAATTTTTTTAAAAAGGGGAGAGCATGTGGGAGTATGTTAGCTACAGATGTTGTTCAGACACATTCTGCTCTGTGTAAATGACTAATTAAACTTTTAAAAATACTTATCAAAAGCATTTGTCAGAAGCCCTTAGAGTTTACAAGTGTTTTTTTTTTTGATTAGTAGCCACCTGGACAGGATAACAGCAAGTAAAAAGGACACTTTGATGTGTAGTTTCTCTGTTATGTATAATTGTATTGATCTAGCAATGAAAGGCGGAGCGTCAATCTTCAATGTATGAAATTTCAAAAAGCTCAGATAATAGCTAGTAATAGCTAGCTGGACCAACACGTCTACACTCGACCAATGACAGTCAACTCCTGGGTGATGTCACAAGAAATGAATCGCTAAAGCATTAGCATTTTATCCTTGGATCTAGCACAGGAGGGGTTGTATAATACATTTTCTTGTATTATACAAGCCCTCCTGTGCTAGCTGCAAGGGTACAGAAAAAAAAGAGAAAATATTTGGAGGCTCGTCACTTCGGAGATGGACATTCCAGATGAGTTATTTATAGGTTTGTAATTACATTGGGAAATTGAATGGGGTTTTGTCTTGTTATCAGCCTTCTCCATCTTTCATAAAACTATAATCCATAAGCACAGCTAAAACTAAAGCATTTTATATATTGTAGACTCTACTCCTTACATCATACTGTTCTGTACACTTGACTTTTTTTTTTTTTTTTTTTTTTTAAACATAAATTATATATAAATACATCCTGGTTCAAAGGAATTCTGATGTAAAACCAATGTAAAACCCGCCCTCTTCTCTTTCTTTTTTGACAATAAAATAATCTCTTCTTTCCTCCTCTTCTGTTGATGTTAAAAAAAATAATAAACAAAGCAAAGCAACGCAAAGCAATACAAAGCGAACGCTGGTGTGTCTAGGCCTTAAGGTTGGAAGTTAATGAAACAGCCATTCTCGATTATGGGATAAAAATGACCACACTAATAACGGTTTTCTTTATCACGCTGTAACTCCCAGTGATGGCAACTTTCTCCCTTTTGTTAGTAGTTCCTTTTTTTCTATAACACTTTTTTTTCAGACCAGTGAGATTTCACAACAACTATGAAGCTCAACACACAGAAATCTGTGGGCAGAAAAACACCAAGAAATGCATCATTTTTAGGCTTCAGTTTCTTATTTTATATTGAGGCATCATAAAAGCGCCTATTAAGTTCCAAATATATTTTTCTTTAAAAAAAAAATCAGAACATAAGCTGTATTTATGTAATTGCATCACATAATATGCTAATCAAATTACATAATATGCCAATATGTTTTACCATACAGGTACCTCTCTGGACTTACCTATGCTTTACCATGCTTCCACTATACCTTATTACACTTTGCTGTGGTTTTAGAAAGATTACTAAGAAATGTAGTTTTAAACCCCAAAAAGATGCTCGGCACCTTAAAATTGGTTTACCATCTTGAGACAATATACTGTATACTCCTGGTCAGGACATTGCAATATAGCCAAGTTATCTTTATTATATTCATCAATAGAGCAAGGGTATATAATAATAATATAATACTTGCAAAATAGGTCTCTATATCTGAGTTGCTAATGACAACCTAAAAAAACCCAAAGAAAACCTTTCCGCCTCAGAAAGAAAAGAAAGCTGGAAAGAGTCACTAGAGGGCATACTTGTCGCATGACCGACTGTATCAAATGTTACAGAATGGAACCCAAAGACCTCAAATGGGAAATTCTGAGCACTGACAATATATGTGATCCTTACGAAAATAATTGTAACAAGCATGTTTGTAGATGATGTTTATAACTTGCCATATTAGGTTTATTATGACATTATTGAATATTACATCTAAAAAGCAAATATAAGGTGCTAACAAAGTATTAATAAACGACACTGATAAGGCTTGCCTATGAACTATGGAATTGTGGGCTGTCTATGTGTGTTGCAGGACTCTGAAAAGCAGAAAGCTTTTTGCACAGTCTTTTTTCATATCCATACCTATAGAAATATATGCCAACTGATAGATACCGTTCATGTATCCTTTGCATGCTTATGGGTTACACTTATGAAGGGTCATTTGAACATCAACCAATACATGCCCACTGACAGGAAAATGGTTTCTAATTAACCAGAATACTAACTATTGTGTTCCTTTTGAATTCAGTAATCACCATACACTACCCAATGCTATCAAACAAAGGTTATCATACAACACATTGAAAACAACTGTGGAGCAGGCAGGATGTGTGTGTGTGTGTGTGTGTGTGTGTGTGTGTGTGTTTTTAACTATTCTATGTACATTTCAAATTGATTTATTATTTCTTTATTGTGTGCAGTAAATGCAGCAATATGAACCATTTGGTTGTTTTGTGTACTATTAAGTAGTTAGGTGAAAAAGTGAGCTAAATTCCTTTAGTTTCAACTTCAAATAATCTTTCATTATTTCCAAATTCTACAGCAATGTTTACAGGGAAGGCATGATTCATTTTGTGTGATACTGTTCTTTTAGTTACCTATAAGCTAAAGTAAAGCAATGCACTGGGTATTCATTTGATTTTACTTTCTGTATACTGTGTACTGTACAGTCATTCTTAATGTAATATGTACACAACACAGAATGGTATTTTAGCTCAAAGGGCAATATATTTAAAATAAATGGAGCAGCATAAATGTGTATATTTTTTTTAAAACCGGCCACTTAATTATCCCAGATAACCTGTACTCGGTTTAGCGAGCGACTCCTGTATTTTATATTTGTAAACCTGCAGAATCTAAATGAGTGATAATTGTGATTTTTTATCCCACAATCATCATTGCAGAGGTATTCAATAATTACCCCTACCCTAGTGAACTAGCTATTTTGCACTGAGGTGCATATGTGAATACAAAAGGAGTTCACTTCCATGTGAACTCAGTTCTGCTGGTTTAGAAACTAACCATATGTGAAAAGGCCCTTAAATGAATTCTTTGGTGCTGTCAATCTTAAAGAAACCACTCAACACACAGACAGCAGCTGAAGGGTTCCCAATAAGTTCCACGGCTAACAGACCCGTTCTGACAAACCCTAACCATGTACTGCCCAGCTGTAAACCCACTCACGTGACAACTATCTAAAGCAATTCATTCCAATATCTAAAACCCATTGGGTTGGCTCAGCTGGGTTATATTCAAGAGACGCTCTGCAAACAAAGTAGATACTTACAATTCAATGTTTCATCTTTCATTCACACAAACGTACAAGAAAACCGTGTATTACCTTTATTCTGCAATCAAGTTTTCTGGACATTCAATTTTTTATGAGATAAAAGTGAATTATGAATCTCCTGCTGTATTTCAAGTGTGCTGTTCGTATCCTTGCTAGGAGAGAAGGAGATCTACGTCCCCAGAAAGTTTTTCCAGCGGTTAAAATTAGGGTAAGCTAGCTATCCCCTAGAGTGTCTGCTGATCACTTACTACTGTCAATAACAACTGTTAATTATTGTTTATCTCCCATCAAGGAGGGTGCTGGAGGGACAGCAATACAATTAAATCACCACAGTGAAACATATGGCAAATTAGGTCTCAGACATCAGTTTTGAATAAAAAATGCAAACTATGCACACCTGGGATTCCTTGCTGATAGCTCTGTGAAGTCACAGTGGTGTGACACTATTGTGGCCACTTGATGGCTCTACAGCGCCAGCACCAGCTGCAGTGTGCTTGAACAATTTTAAACTGGTTATTTACAGCCTTCATCCTTGTATTTAAACAATAAGAACATATGAAAATGTACTAACAAGGGGAGCCATTTCATCCCATCTGTGCAAGTCTGGTTCCTAGCAGCTGTTAGTCTTAAAACTTTGTCAAGTTGGGTCGTAAAGGACCCCAGTGATTTAACAACATGGCTAGGTAACCCATTCCATACCATCATAAATAAATCTGTCTCCGTTTAATTTGTGTCCACTGGTCCTGGTACATGGACTAAGCTTAAAATATTGGCTTGGGTTAAACTAGTCTAGGGAATTTACATCAAATTGTTCACCTTCCTGCATCAAAAAGTTACAAATGATACTGTAGCATAAAGTGGAAAGATAGATATGGCAAATGACAGTCAAGTAAGGTAAAACTTTGTATAACATGGGAAAAGCAGCGAAACTACATTTACCACTGTAATGGTATATGTCTTAACCTTAACCTCTTCACCTTTATTGAAAATACATATCTTAAAGTAAAATGGAAGAGAATCAGAGAGAGAGAGGAAAAAAAAAAACACAGGGAACGAACTATACAAGTCAATGCCTGTTCAAGAATGGAGATCAGTATGCATGACCCATGCTGTCCCAGAGCATGCCTGGTGAGTGCTAATGAACATTTATTCATATGAAATCTAGTCCAAAAAGCCCTTAATCCTACCTCTAAATAACACACAAAAGCACTTAAAAAGTGCTGCCCACTAGGGCTTCTTCAGAGTGACATGTACAAGCCTTTACTTTTGCTGCACAGCTGAATGATCCCACCTCACCTAATGAAATCGTTTCCCTGACATTTCTATAACACAAACAGACCTTTCTGAAGCACTTTCAGATAAGGCACATCACAACTGCATCAGCCCATTTTAACAACCAATATCGAGAACACACACAGGAACGTTGTTTTTGAAAACAGCGCATAAACATCCTTTTTAATATTCACAATATAATAAGACAAAAACAAACAAAAACCTAAATCCGTTTTGGAGTGCTTGTTAAAGTTTTCACACAAAACACAGAATAAACCTAACTTAGTTTCAACAGTACCCTTTTCTCTTCACAGTGATCTCACACACACACTGTGACACAAACTCCTGGCTACTCAGCCTGACACACACTGCAGCAGGCCAAGTGAATAAACTGTAGGGTTTTTATATAATTAAACAATTAAATAAACAATACAACAGTTGTAGGCTTTTCAGCCTGTGGCCACCTGGGAAATCTAGTCCTGTTCTCCACAGGACTACACTCTTTGCTTCTCATGACAATAAAAGATTCTTTCATGAGCCTGTGAGCATATTAAATGAACATGCTTCTAAAACGCTAAGCTAACGGGAACATCTTTTTATCTGCAGTACACTGAAAGGACTATGGGTTATTTCAATAGTGTGCTTAGGGTTGAAGTTTATTCAGCTCCATACATCAAACATCCTGTCATTGAAAGGCGAAGACTGGGTTCTTTCACTTGCCTTGTATCTGACGACTTTTGTTAGGACAGAGAAATGAAAATGAAAGACAAAGGACAGGATAACCTGTTCGGCGCTCTGCATGGCTTGGAAAATGATTGAACAGATTCAAAGAAATAGATGGTCAAAAAAATGAATGATAACTTTTAAATAATCTGCCAGCTGAGTGTATGTGTTTTAAAAAATAAATGAACAAACCATCCTCAGCAGAGCTTGAAAATATCATGAATAACCCTCTTCTGCTGCAAGAAACAGAAGGAACGTGCTGTTTCAACTCATATAGTGGCAAGCAGGTTTCTAGAGGGAGTTTGTGTCAGAAAAATGACCTCAAGGCAAAATGAACAAACAAAAAATGGTCAAGTGTAGTTTGGAGCATATAAAAAATGTATTTAGCAAACACAAAGGATTTATAATTTAATTTCAAACTGAATATGATTGTGGGATAGTGTTTTTTTTTAAACAATGACAAGCTAATACGTTTCACGAGTAAAGAAAAAATGTCTGAGACAGTTTTCAATGTTTCTTTACTATTGTTTTGGATTGTTTTTTTATTTCTTTTGAAAGGTTGACATTCCTGGAGAATGAATACATTCACTTGTGAAGGACAGCAAATTGACAATGCAAGCTTCAAAAGCCAATGCTGTAGCACTTCACTATTAATACATTTCACTGCAATCTAGAACAGTATTCAGGTGAGAGTCAATGATTTTGTCAAGGTAAAAATAGTCGACCAACAGAAAATATGAACAGATTATGTACATAGCAGGATCAATGATGCTAACCGAAGAATCAATTTAACCGAGATAACTGATTATAAGCTGTACCAAGATGCTTTACGATGCTATGCTCAATATGACTTCAGTTTCACGGAGTGTGAAAGCTACAAAAAAGAGCGATAAGATACCACTTCACAAGGGAAAAGAAATCATTATGCAGCAGATCAACCATGTGAGCTGACGCCTTTCCCTGGAAATACTCATCATGAGTCTGTCTTTATTTAAAAGAAGTAACATTATTCAGCGTCTCCCTATTCACTTTGAATGGGACTGAAACTGTGTACTCTAAATGATCAATGCTGGAAGCTGCAAGCTAATGAAAACTGCAGGTATCAAACGCTGTCGTTTTAATACAAAGAAAACCTAGGGGGTCCCTGTTAGAAGACTGCAGCTCACTTTAAGAATTATTTCTGTAGGCTGCTTGTTCTCTGTAGTGATCTCAAATAGATTGCATAATACGGTAGAACAACTTTGTGTCCTAAATCCCACTGCACTACAAGGGATGGAAAACAAACATTAAAAAACCCTATTTATTTATTTACTTATTCATTCTTTAACCAGGAAAAAACCCATTGAAAACATTTACAAGAGTGTTAAAAACAACACAATCGCGCTAAAAACAATATCATACATTCAGTCTGTGATCAGAAACGTTTACACTTCTTGGAACCTGCCCATTAAAATAAATGTAATCTTAGTCACTGTTTCATGTTTAACTGACACATTTATGTTACTTATCTGACACACTATCATAAACAGGATACTCTGGTCCAGACTATTCAATGCCATAGGGGGCGCTGTAACTAAATGCTGATCGGCCAAGGTACATGATATGTAAGTAAAAGACTGGATCGTAAATTACACTTGGGTATATTTACCTGTAGCAGCGTGCCTAGGTAACCATAAAATGAATCAAAAATCTAATTAAAAGCAGACATACATTTTTCCATATGTTCACTGACTAATAATAATAATAATAATAATACACTCAACATACCAGAAAAACCTGTCTGTCTTTTGGCTGGGGTTTTCTGGTAATAATGTTGGGTATTATTGCTCACAAATCTGCATTTCCTAAACTTCTGCAACAGATCTATTGTATTACAAAACTCAAAATAGGTTTATAATGTGGGACCTAGTACTGGTGGCCTACAACTACATAAATGACCCCATTAAAAAGACTAAACACTGACATTTTCCATGATAATGTGTATACAGTAACACCCCACAATCATGCATTTTTCTTTTCTTTCTACTGCAATCGGGATTTGCTCCCCTGACAGCGCTTCTGTCTCCGAATCTCCCACTCATATGCTAATGCAATGACAGAGACTTTCATCTTCTATATGCACAATAAATTACATTTCGTTACCACCTGTGAGGAGGGGTTTTGTATTTTGTCTTTGAACACCCACCCACCAATGGACAAGTCCAGAAAATGTACTGCTACTCCACTCAAAATTAGACCTGCTCAAAACCATCTAATATATATATTTCAGTTCAGTATGAGACTCTGAGACCATGAATTACCCTTGGGTAATTATTCTGTAAAGTTACTTGGCACTGAAAGGGTTAAGGGTTTGGAGGTGTTACTCTACAAATGCACTCCAGGTGGCTTCATCATGGTACTCTATATGGATCTGGTAGAAGGCAGCGGTTATCTGGGCAAGTGTTTAGAACAAAAAATGTACCAAATCCACCCAATTTCAATCTAATTGAAAATACCTGGGCTCTCCTTTGTAAGATAAAGGACCAAAAAATGATAAGGTATTTACAGGGTCACTAGAGGTTATGGCTTGAAACTATTCCAAAAACCAGTGAAATAAATGTGCTGTGCTAAAGGCTGCTGAAAAAAATAGATACAACCATGGATTAAAATATTACAGATTACTGTAATAATCAATTTTAAAGCTTTGAACCAGTTTTTTTTGTATTTGACTGTGTCCTTAAACTTTAAGTAATTCTCATTAATACCAAAATACTCTAAGCAGAGAAAATAATTATCTTAAAAAACCAGCAACACTGGTGATACAAAAAACATGACTACAACTGAACAAACTCTATATGTGCATCTATCTGAGTAGGATAAAACCAATGCAAATGGCCTGTCTGTTTTAGATTTTGAATATATGAATATATAGCTCAATTCCAGGACTGCTGTGCTGCATATGAGATGTTTGTATTCTGCTAGCTGCTGCTGTTTTTGTCACCAGCACTGTATAATCCAAGTTGAGATGCCCCAAAGCAATATGCAATGGCTTAGCTTCAGAAACCAAATGCCTGGGTAATCAGAACAGTGTTGTTTTTTTTTTTTTTTTTTTTACTGAATTAATTGACGGAGGCTGATGTTTTCCAGTAAGATGCACCATAAATTACCCACCAGACCATCTCTGCAGTCCTGTGCCCATAAATGCAGATTACTTACTAAAGCAGACAGGTACTGTGGACAGCGCTGCAAGTCTTCATAATTTATATCTGGTATCTTACTGTCTTGCTGGAGAATTAATGTGCTTAAAATGGGAAACAGCTTCATGACATGCCCCCCTTGCATTAAAAAAAAAACTGTACCTGCACACAATGCAGCCTCTTTGCAACTGAATTCACTTCCTTTGTCAAAGAAAAGAAGGATAAGTCACAAGTGAGGTACTATAGGTTAGAGAAACAACAGGAACCCTGTCTGCCATTGATACCTACATTTGCATGACAGATGGCTTGGGAGTTTGACAGGTACTTCTGTACCCAGGAATTAACACATCACTGCTGCTTCACAAGGAACAGAATCAAAGTGAATCCTAGAAAATAAACTGAGCACAGAAACCAGGACCAGAGAACAACGTTTTGGAGACAGTCAAAAGACAGAGGGGTAGGGGTGTATGGAACGGGTTACCAAGTTGATGCTGAACCACTGGGTTCCTCTAAAAGTATTCAGACCCTCTCACAGTTTTCACATTTTGTTGCTTTAAAGCTTGTAGTCATGACACTGAAGTAGGAATTAATATGTATTATATACAATTATATATAACCTACTCCACATATTACAAGCACAAACAAAAAGAAAGAAGTAAATAGATAATTAATATGAAATCAAAATGGAAAAGTCATGATTGCATAAGTATTCAAACCCTTTGCTATAGCAAACCTAAATTAATTCAGATGCATTCAAACAAAGACTCAACAATAACGACCAAGGAGCTTTCAAAGCAAGTCAGGGATAAAGTTGTTGAAAAGCACAGATCAGGAGAAGGGTACAAAACAATATCGAAGCCTCTGAATATCCCTGTGAGCACTGTCTACTCAATCATCAAGAAATGGAAGGTGCATTGTACCGCCCAGACACTGCCTAGATCAGGCCGTCCCTCCAAACTGAGCAGCCGGGCAAGGAGGAAACTGGTGAGGGATGCCACTGTGAGGCCAACGGCAACTTTGAAAGAGCTACAGAGTTCAATGGCTGAGATGGGAGAAAATGTGCATCAGTCAACAATATCCAGAACACTTCACAAAAGTAGCCTGTATGGCAGAGTGGCAAGAAGGAAGCCATTACTAAAAATAAGCCATCTTAGAGCCTGCATGGAGTTTGCAACAAAGCACCTGAGTGATCCTGCAAAAATGTGGCAAAAGGTGTTGTGGTCAGACAAGACCAAATTGGAACTTTTTGGTCTAAATGCCAAGCGTAACGTTTGGCCAAGACCCAACACAGCACATCTCCCAGTCAACACCATCCCTACAGTCAAGCATGGTGGTGGCATCATCATGCTATGGGGATGCTTCTCAGCAGGGACTGAAAAGCTTTTTAGGATTGAAGGAAAAATGGATGGAACAAAGTACGGGCAAATACTACAGGAAAACCTGTTTCAGTCTGATAAAGTATTAAAACTGGGGCGAAAATTCACCTTTCAGCGGGACAATGATCCAAAGCACAAGGCCAAAGCTACACTGGAGTGGCTTAAGAATAAGAAAGTGAATGTCCTTGAGTGGCCCAGTCAAAATCCTGACTTGAATTCTATTGAGAATCTGTGGAAATACTTGAAAACTGCTGTCCATAAGCGATCCCCAAGCAACTTCAGAGAGCTTGAGCAAATCTGCCAAGAAGAATGGGCACAAATTGCATCAAGACGATGTGCAAAGTTGGTAGAGTTACCCAAAAAGACTTGTGGCTTCTTTTATAAAATGAATTTTGATATGGACTGTGTGGGGTGGGGTGGGGTGGGGTTAAAGCTTTGTCAATCTGGCCCTATGAACAAAATATCGTTTCAAGTGTGTAATAATAATAATAATAATAATAATAATAATAATAATAATAATAATAATACATTTATTTTATTTGGCACCATAAATCAATTGCGTTATGTGTTCACACAATTGCCTGCCCTTCTTTGCATTAATATTCATATTGAAAGTGTAGGACTCAACACTTACAGAATGGAACTGTGCACGATACGAGACTAAAAACCAGCGTTAAAAAATGAGAGAAAACGTTGAATAAACTTCAATATATTTGCTTCCACCGTATTGGACTTGCGTATTAAAACTATCGTAACGGAATCATGGGGCAAACAATAATTTCAAGGTTTAGTTTGAATCTACAACATAAAAACAAACATAAAAAAAACAAAAAAACAACGTTACTAATAGCGTCTGCTGGTGAACAAGGAGAATCATTGTTGGAGCCTTTGATGGTAACAAACTCCAAAGGAGGTCCTTGTTGCTGCGCAGTTGAAAAGATTTGCGCACGGTTTTGAACTGAATGCAAGTGCTGTTTAAAACAAGCTTTCATCTTCAACAGACACAGGCAACTCGCAGCACTGGCATTCTGAACAGTGAGAGGAGATATTAATTAATTCTCCGAAACGATTAAAAATTTTTTTTTTTAAAAAGAGCCAAACAATACGCGATCTCAATTACGCGCAACATTTGATCAATTTTATCAATTGAAAATATTTATTTTAAAGTTACATTGCGTCGGAATGTTTTTTTTCCCTTCTGTTTTCAGTAGAGATGTCAAACAAAATCCATAGATACCAGTTAAATAAGCATTAATGTTTTTGTTTTTTTTCAGTGTGCTGTTCCCGTCATCTGATGAATACATTTGTACATCTTCGGATAGATGGATAATGGTTGGGATTATTTGAATGTTTCAGATTTGTTTAAAGGTATAACCCCACATTTAGATAAACGCTTTTGATATATAAAACTATAGGTGAATTAAATTAAACACGCACTAAAATGCACTTGTATTACTGCAATCTACAGGGAGAGGATGGAGCGCAAGCAGAGTTCAAGGTTTTAAGTAGACTACGAATACAATAACGTGTCTTTGTTGTCGTATATAATAAGAACTAAACAAATAGAATGTAATCATTTTTTTAGTGAAAATAACTATTTCAAGCGCCGCGGACTTAAATGGATGAAGGGAATTATCATTCAGTGTCAAACCGTTATTTACTTAAACTATAATACTTACCACTCCCATGTTAATTTGCTCAGCAGTAAGTGAAGGTGCCGCAAAAGTCTTTGAGTTTGACAACAACCAAAGAAATGGAACCAGCATCATCTCTAACGAAATAATCCACAAACCCAAGGAAATCCACTTCCCCAAAATCAGGACAACCATTCCCTCAACTCAGAATGCTGCATGAGTGTTTAAAAACGCGCCTTCTTCCCTGCCTCTTTCAAATTCTCAACAATAAATCACAGAACCACGACCATGTTGCAATGCACGAAACCAGCAATCAAATTCTCATCACTGGGATTGACCAACAGCGCCGGGCTCCCTACTGCACACGCACGAGCAAATATCTCCATATTACAAATAACTTATTCTTCTTGAAAAACCCAGCTTCAGTTTTTTCCATCTTAATGCAATCGTTATTGGAAAGCAGAATCAAATGTTGACGTTGTTCTTCAAATCACCCATATTGCCGGGTTAGCAGATCTTTGCTTTAGATTGAAGTTAGCAGCAATACAACAGAGAGAGAGATGCGAGCAGCGGCAACCCACAATCACCGTGCAGAGCCCACCCTCACAGCTGCACAAGCAGGAGCTACGAGAACTCCCAGAGGTGTAGTTTGAGACTAGAGTACTGAGAGATGCAGGAGCAAGACCGAGCCAGTGATCTTGTGGGAGGGGAGAGAGCATTGAGCTCTGCCCAGTAAGAAGAACCCCTCTGTATGAACCGTCAGTGCTGTTGTGCATTTACGGTGGCACACTTCCCTCCTCCTCAATTTACATGACGTGATTGACACACCGAAACCAAACTTGTGTGCGACTGAAGAGCTTTGTGGGCTCCATATGGTAATGTCTGTGGCGTAGTTTGCTGCTCGCCACTAACTATATGCACTTCTGATTGTTTTAACCGCTTGAAGCTTACGTTATAATGATTTACTTATGACAAAAACATGCAGGCATTGAGAGAATTACACCGAACACACCCGATCTAAACCGTTTGGATCGTCTGATACGGGATATTTTGCATCACAATCCAAAAATAGTGCCAGCTTCAAATATTTGTACAAAAATATTTTGTATCATTATTATTAGAGATACAGTACAGTACTACATCAGTCAGGATTTAGACGTAATTCCCCAAAAATCTACTGCAGGACAGCATTTTCAGTAAACTTCATTAACGTAGTATTTTGGCAGTGATTTGTTACTGTATGAGTATTTTACAAGTGCAGTATAACCGGGGTCCTCTACATTATATAGCACGTAGATCACTGGGGCATTGTAGGGATGCCTTATTTTAAGGTCTACAAATAATCAGCTTTATAATGTAACCTTGCTCCGCTCCGCCCCCCCCCTCCAAAAAAAATAAAATAAAATAAAATAATTATATAATTCAATTCAATGTGTTCTATATGAAATCAAATGATTCTAAATAAGAACATAAGAACATAAGAAAGTTTACAAACGAGAGGAGGCCATTCGGCCCATCTTGCTCGTTTGGTTGTTAGTAGCTTATTGATCCCAAAATCTCATCAAGCAGCTTCTTGAAGGATCCCAGGGTGTCAGCTTCAACAACATTACTGGGGAGTTGATTCCAGACCCTCACAATTCTCTGTGTAAAAAAGTGTCTCCTATTTTCTGTTCTGAATGCCCCTTTTTCTAAACTCCATTTGTGACCCCTGGTCCTTGTTTCTTTTTTCAGGCTGAAAAAGTCCCTTGCGTCGACACTGTAATACAACCAGATACGACTGGAACTGGTGCATATTCGTGATTTGTATTAACCAGAAGGTACCACATCTGATGAAACTTTTCTAGAGTGCACGAGTTGTACATGCACAGCACGGCTCACCTGTTCCCACTGGGGCTTCAGTATTTGCGAGCCACCGAGTCACGTGTCAACCCGTCCATGACAGTACATCATAGAACAATCGGTCCTGTCACTGGACTGCAGATTTTAGTTTTTTTTTTTGTCGTAAACAAGGGAGGCACAGGCATTGTTTGTACAGTACGGTGTTTGAAACAGCAGCTTCTGCGAATCTGCAGTCAGGTCTACTTTTTCTTCTTGACTGGCAAGATAAAAACAAAAACAAAAGCCAAACACTTACCTGTGCAGCCGGAATGCAAAGTCCAACTCAGCTGTGTGCGACGCACCCGACTACACAGCGAAAACACGAAAACCAGAGCTGACGGTGGGAAAAAGCTTAATTGGCATTTTGTAACTTGAAGGAAGATAAAAGACAGTCGATGTGACATGAAATTTCTCCTCAAATTTCTGCCACCCTGTCATATGAGGATTTATTTTTTATACTGAAAATCAATACATCTTGAGATCACTCAGCATAACAGGTTCACGTTGTCTGTCTACGCCACTGCAGATCTATTCAGCCTCAAGGAACATATTGAGATCGTAGACAACCCTATAGCTTTCAATTGTGCAAGAACGCATTGCCTGGGTGCATTCAATTACCTTATGTTCTCACTTATTGTAAATAGGCTCAGGCTTTTACCTACTGTTAAAAAAGGCTATTGAAATTCAACATGCAGTTGAGCCCCGAAATGAAAATAGATCTATACCTTGGAGCTCCATGGAAAACAAAACAAAGCAGTGTGGCTTCAGAGTAATTGAGAGATGAATGGGTCTAGTGGATGATGGGTTGTTCTGTTTGGATTGGTTGGTGAGGTAGTGCAAGAACGGTGACAGGATTCAAGACGTCTGCAAGAAGGGCACATAGATCTAACCTTTGGGCAGGACGATGAGGAGGCTAAAGTCAAGGCTGTAAAAAAAAAAAAAAAAAAAAAATAAAAAACTGGATCAGGGAGCGACGTGATCAGATGCCAAAATCAAGGTACGGTGATATCTGAACCGAGACTAAAAACACACTGCTAACATGAAATTGCTGCTTTAGTAGTCAATGCAAACTAGCTGCAAACCATCAATACACAAACATTATATTTACTGTTGCACATTTGTTGTTTTTATTGGACATAATGAATATTCTTTTGTTTTACAAATATTATTATGCTCTACAGCAGGGCTACTCAACCCTAGTCCTGAAAGGCCGGTGTCCCGCCTGGTTTTTGTTACACCTGTACCCAAAATTACTTAATTGGACCAATTAAGTGCTTATTAGAAGCTTAAATGGTCTAATTAATCAATTTAGTGTACAGTTACAAAAAACAAACAGGCGGGAGAGCAACCCTCCAGGATCAGGGTTCAGTAGCCCTGCTCTATAGCTTTAAATTGAATTGTACAGACAAGTCATAATTAAACAGAAACGTGTTTTATGTTCTCTGTAAACAGAATCAACCATGTATGAACCTAACTGTGGTTAAATACAAATAGCCTCCATTACTCTTATGCCATTTAGCAAAGCACACAGAGATGCAGAATTAAAAATGTAACAGAACTGATACTACTGCACTTGTTAGTCAAGCAAAGCAACTGCCTTAAAATTCAGGAACATTTCTCTAAATATGCTAAATGCTTTTGCCTGCATTTAAAGCGGAGCTGTTGTGCACTTCCATTCGCTATGTAGGTGTCACATGTGAAATTCTGAAGGAAGCACACATGTTACTGTAATGCATTATATCTGGTACTACACCGAGTTAAACAAAGCACAGTGCTTTCAGCTAGTGTTGCAACTGCTTGGTTGTTTCACCTGTAGCATTCAATGGTCTCTTGCTTGTCATAAACCCAACCAGCTGCTTCCCCTGCTGACTGGCATGCTTTCAGCCAGTAGCATACTTTGATCCCAAAGACACTACTGAGGTGAAATTAACTTGGGGAACGCAAGTATAACACATTACCTCAGCATAAAGCATCAACAACGAAAGCCTTCTTTTAACCTTATGTAGTATAATATATCAGGTTTTAAAATGAAACAATTAACATCTCAAACCCTGGATACTGACATTTAGACAGCTTGTTAGACACCCTCCAAACAAGGCTTTGAGTGGCATTACAGGTGTCAGTAACAAGCGAATCCAAAGGCATTGGTACCAATGTCTAGTGCTTTCAAGTATTTAAATATGCATGTATTTGTTTTTCTAGGGACAAAAGACTGTTTAGTGTAACTTCATGCTGTGACCTACAGATCGAATTGATGCAGTTGAAATAAAAACAGCTCGGTTAACCTTCCTTGCTGACAATAACTGAAACAAGGGCCGTGAAAGAGGAACGTCAATTGCTGAAGTTACAGGAACAGGACTATCTGTAGATGGTGCACATTTTCTACAATCAGCATAACAGCGCAGATCAATGACCTAACCTAAATATTCGACATCCTTATCTAAGTCTAGCATGGTCGTAAAGACTAATAAATTGTAAATATTAATTTAAAATAGTCTTTTTTAAAAAGATTCTGTTGTCCGTCGAATAGTACATTTGGCAAATGCTTACATTTATTTTTGCTTGCGTGGTGGAAATGCAATAATTGTGTTGAGTAAGGCTGTAAAAGTTTAAACGTTTTATTGGTAAATGGAAATTAATTTGAAATGTAGCAGTATTTTACTAAACTGAAAGTATATTTTTGCATGGGGAGCTTGTATTGGTTCTCGGGCTTTCAAAACTTTTCATTGTAAACCATTTTAAATTGAATACTGTTTGTGAAAAACAATGTAAAAATTGTTATAAACACAGAAGTAAAATAAGTTGATTATAATGACTAAATCAAGACTTTTTCATCGAACATGTATACTGCAGTTTGAGCAGTAAGCTCCCATTTACACTGAAGGTTTAAGCATTTCATCTGTTACATGTAGATTTAGAGCCTTAGTGAATAACAAATTATTTCTTTGTGAGTAAAGATTCAACAGTTCATAGCTTGACAGTAAACGGTGTAAAGAATGGCCAATAGGATTTGCATGACCAGCATTGTAAATCAAATACAGAAAACTCCACTGGTCAGCCCAGCACCGTGCACTCCAACATGGCAGACAGCATTGCTGATTCACTGTTTATCCAGCAGGACTTCTTTACGTTTCACATGTTTCTTGCAGGTTGTTTATTTGAAAGTTACATTTTTGGATATGTTAATAAATGACAACATGCTCAACATTGGACAAAACTCAAATTTTCAGTTTCAAGAAACAGTTTTTTGGCATGGGTTCAGAAAAAATAGTTTCAGTTTCAGATTTATCTTTCTGGGAATTCGTTTTCTTTATTCCAAACAGTCTATAGTATTAGTATGCTTTTTCCAATTCAATCCCTAACTGGCAAATCAAATTGGATACAAATTCCTACCTAATACAATATATGAGCACCGATATATTTTTAAGATTGACTGAGGAAGGAAACAGTAGGTTAATTGTTTCCCTCTGCTTTACAGTAGGTCACATCATATCACTGAAGTAATCTTCAGGTGCAGTATTAATAGATTTTCAGTTCTCTCGAAATGGCAAGTTTTCATTTAATAAATGTGGACCTAATACCCTTAGTTCTCTGTCAGATTTAGACTTACTGGAGGAAAGGCATTTCATTATATAAATGCTGACCTGATCAAAGAAATAAAGAGAAAAGGATTTCCTTGAATAGGTTTATAGCGCCATTAGACTTGAAAGAGAAAAAAAGTGCTATTGATCAGGAAAGCAATAGGAGAACCAGCAAGACTGATGCAATAATAGGGACGGGGCAGGAACAGTAATGAATGGTTTCCCAACATAACTCTTGCCAGTCGATCTTTGATAACCTGATGCATGCTGGCCAGGTCTAGCATGCTAAAGAACTTCTTCTTTTGACAGGTACTTGTAATAACAAACAGAGCCAAACCTAAGCAATGTTGAAGGCTGGAGCAGCATGGGAATTCTTCACTTGGACTCGGAGAGCAACAAACCAGTAGAAGTTTCTGAGGAGAGATGAGGAAGCTATTTCCAGACAATTTCACTGCCCAACCCACAGCTGCACAAGGGAGATGCAGCGCTCCATGTGGGCCCCCATTCCAGATCAGCAACAAAGCATGACCACAATTCAAAACACAGATCTCATGACTTACCCTGGACTTAATGTGGTGTGGCTTTCTTGAATGAGACAGTGGGATCAGGGGATCCCAGTGTGGCTCACTTGGTAAAGACATGGCGAGTAGTGGTGTCAGAGGAGTGCAAGTTTGTGTCCTGGCACGAGTAAACAGTAGTTACTACAGATGTACATTCTAAGAGAGGGGAAACGGATGACCGATTCAATACCGTTTCAATCTTTAAAAATAATTCAAACACATTTTCAAAAGAAACAAAGAATATGTCATGCAGAAAGTTGCTTTGTCAAATACTAGAAATAAAAATATATTTTCAACATTTCAGTTGTGTAGTTGACCTTTCTTTAATCATAGTTATCAAAGTGTCAGTACAGGTTTTATATTATTGAACTTCCATATGGCAAACCCTCAAAATATTGACCATGCGGAGACAGCAGTTTTAGAAAAACAAAGAAAATGTTGATGGCATACTTTTTTTTAATAAAAGTGCAATATGATATGAGAATGGATGTTAAAGTACAGTAGAATTGGTGCCTGGAATACTAACAACCTTTCTCTGTGATATGAAAATATAATGTATCTGGAAAATCAATATAACGGTAATTCTGGATGGCATGTCAAATCCATTCCCTAGTAACATTATTTATAGAGAAGTAAGATAACTCTTAAATGGACAGTCCATAAATGAGCATGTAATAAATACTGTTTAGTTCAAATAAAGCATAAAAGGTCAATCGTCTCAGATGATAAAAAATGACAGGAAAAACATGAAGTGACTAATAAACTCAATCGACCATACAGGGCAAAGAAGAGAGCAAACATAATAATAATTTAGGAACACTTAAATATTAAATATACAATGCTCTGGGGACTTATAATCTAGTGTAGTTTGCAAAAAGCATCAACAGAAGGCATCCTTGGTGACTACCCTTTTAAAGCACTGCTGTTTAGTGCAGATGAAATCATAGAAGCATGGTTCAAATCCTGCTAGGGACTCATAGGGGTGCTGGATTTACCATTGCTCTAACACGAGGTTAGGGAGGAAGAATCCAATGGGTCTCGTTTGCATAATCATAATTTAACAGTAACTACTAGTCAGGCAGCCAACAAGTCCAGGTGAGGACTTCCCAGGCTAGGCCTTCCTGGGTTCAGCAGCTTGGTAACATCTGTTTCTTAGGTTCGGTGGCCGATTGGGAAGCAGTGGGATCAGAGGTCACACGTTGACCTACATTCCTGCTCATCAGAAAGTGGATAGCAGCAGGGAGGTGACATTCACGCTGTAAAAGCAAGAACAGACGGTGTTAAGCATTAGAATGTTTTTTTTCTTTTTAAAAGATGAAACTCTTACCAAATGACAGTGTATTCCTATCCTGGCTAGAGCATTCTGAGGATTTAAGCATTTTACTGCAATGTTGTTAGGGGTGGCTGGTTCTGAAAGGTCAGAATTTTTCCCATGACAGTTGATCGGCAATGCCACCCCCACCACCACACACAGGCCTAGAGCACAGCTAGCATGGGAAACCACATGAACTCACCCACCAAGCCCTTCCGTTTGCACTTGGTTAGGTATGGAAAGTGCCAGGAAAATGAAATCTTTATGTTGCCATATTCAAATCCAATGACCTTGTTTTTACGTTCTGGAATAAATGGAGGTCATAGGTGGACTATCATTTCAGCATTTACACATCACTGTGCTTTGCTGACTACTTAAAATGAACACCAGTACTTCACCGAGGGAAATTGAATTTCCTACAAGTATTTAATAACAAGAACGCTAAAGAGGTTAACATCCTCATATACTTTACTTATCTCATGTTACTCAATGGGATGTGTGCCTTAAAGGTATTTGAATGGAAAAACCCAATTATGACTGCATATATTTTCCTTCCACATGAAAATAATAATAATTGAGATCCTGAAATCATCAATGACTAAAGACCTGGAAAAAGTTAGCGTTGACCAATTAAGAAAATTGGTTCAATTAAGTAATTGAGAACGCAGGTGGAAAGAAAACCAGAAGACCCCGTGGCCACCTCTGATTCGGCTTCTAGCTCTACAGTTCCCAAATTCTTCAGCAAGACAAGCTTTGGCAGTTTGTAAACAACCCTTTCTACTAAAACTGATAAAAGGCCCTTTAAACTGCAATGCTCTTTGGTCTTTTACAGATGTTGATTTTCATCTGTGTTTTTCTTTTTTTTATAACCCTGTTGCTGCTGCCAGATAAGGTCTACAAAACGTAAAGATTTATTGAGACCCTGGAAACCACTCGGACAATCAACTTTTAATCTTGACGTTTTCTTTTAATTTAATAATAAGAGTAATACATTAATCAATCGATTAATCTCAGGTCTTACAATTCCCATGGGATAATGGGATAAGGCATTTTTCATTATTTGAAATGTTTTAATTAAAGTGCTGAGTTCTTTTGTTGACAAGTGTTTCTTTGTTATATTGCATTTGCCTTAAATTAAGCAAGTGTTGTTGCTATCAAGTGTGGCTACTTATCTGTTCAGTGGTGACAACCCTAAATGAGTGCTCAATGCAGGAAAAAAAAAAAGATATATATTTAAAAAAAAGCTAAAATTACCCATTGCTATATTGCTCAAAATGCACCACATACCAAACAGTAAGACCTTATACAAAAATGCTAAACAGCTCTCAAAGATCTATTATTTACTGTGTTGTGCAGTACTTATGTTACGTAAAAGTAAAGGAAATATAGTATAACTTTTTAAGGTGGTTTATAGTTGTAATTCTGGTTCCAATTAGATTGGCTAGATTTTACTGTACGTGGAAAAAAAAGTGTGTGTTGTTCTGCCGAAATCTACAGTAAAATATTAATTTGTGATAGGGAAATCTCAAGTGAGACACTGATTCCACGATAAAACCCCGCTCTTCAACAAAGGGAAAAATATTGAATTTCAGGAGAGGAAAACCTCCACTGGGGGCAGCACAGAGTCTGTGCTCCATTTGGGCTCTTTAATCAATCTTGTGGTGGTTTTAAGTGTGCTTGCTGAAAACCTTCACTCACTCTTCAAGAGGCTAGGCATTTACTCGGCTTCACGTTTCATGTGTGTAATCAAAAGGCACAAATTGCTGCTGAGCTATTTTTAGTGGCAAGAGCTTATCCATGTATATCCACAAGTTTAAACCGTGACTGTATTGCACACATCTCTGTTGTGCAGATCTGAAATCCCACTGAGGAAAACCAGGAGTTCACTTGAAGTTTTATTAAAAACGTAATTGAATTTACTGGCTGCATAGACCTGGTGACTCAGGGGTTGAAAAATAAGCTCAATTTACAAAAGCATTTAAAGAAACTCAAAAAAAAAAAAAAAAGCAACTTGCTTTAATATCCCCTAATAAATAAACAAACCAACAAATACCATACATACATCAATGCGCAGATAATAAACACAAGCACATAAATAAATCTGCTTATATATCTGGACAGCAACAAAAACAGAAAAGCTGGTCTTTGTTCCAACTGTCATTATTGGACATCAATCCATGGACAGGAAACAAGTACTGTAATGTCCAAGAAGAGGACATCTACATTGTACAATGTAGATCCAAGACAATCCTCTTTTCTGTCCAACATCTTCATTTCTCTCCCCGTTGACCACTTTACTGAATCATTTAATCTTATAAGTATTAGTAACATAGGCTTTTGGTTCTGCGCTTTTGTCTTGTGCTGTAGAACACATGTCCTAATTAAGTTAGACTATTGGGGTGTACATGGCCGAGAGCACGGTATGTGATCACTGTGTTATTGTGTTATATATATATATATATATATATATATATATATATATATATATATATATTAGAGAAAGTGATCCAATACATTTGCCTATATAACACAAGAACTAATGAACTGGTAGGATATTGCTAGCTGTAGTTCTTCTCATAATTACTGTACCAGAAAGGTTTGATTTCTAGGAGTGTTTTCCCATTTACTGGAATACATTCCCTGATGCATATCTGCAGTGGCGGTATTACGAAACCCTTATGAGAGAATAAGATTGCAAGCCTCAAGAGCACAATATTGTGAAGAGCAGTCATTCTGTCATTCACCAGAGAGAAATTGAAAGCAGAAACAATGCATAGTTCTGCATAATATATTACAGCCTGCCACTTCATCTGAAGTGCAGAGTCGAGGCCTTCCAATACACCTGCTCTGTCTGTACTATTATCTTTATTGTTCAATATTTTTGTACACTTTCTGGATTAACAATTATTTTTCAGAGAAGTTTTGATTTAAGTTCAATTTTGTTAAAATGATCTTTTTCCTGTTTTGAACTTGCTCCAGATTAGGGCCAATATGTATTGCTTTAACTTGTCTGAAACACCAGCATACAAAATCCATGATAGACACACTTGCTGCTATTTTGACAATATCTATTACCAGGGGAAAATCCAGAGTGAATAGGCAATTATCAGCGCTGTATAAATATTGACAAAATGCCACCTTGTATCTCCACCTAGAATCTGGGGTTTATGCGACTGGGGTAAAAGGATGGCGTTTCACAACCCACTGTATAGAGCAAATTGAACTATACGACTACCTCTTAAAAAAAAAAAAAAAAAGTCTTGACCTCTCCCTCAACCTTTAACAAGCCTTTCCTTTCTGGTCCTCTGCTCCTACTTTACTCAAATACGAAAACTGAACAGCTGTTTGTGGTGTTCTCTGGATACATCTCCACTGTAATTACGAGGCTGGATCCAAAGCCTTTGTATCTCTTTATATTAACATTCCCTACAAGGGAAGGCAAACCACACAAAGTATCCAATTGTATGTGGGTGGATGTTTCTATTCTGAAGGGTTGGTTCCAGTCTCATGAATCTGATAAACTGTTGCTTCATTCTCATTTTCAACAAGTACTCCAGCATGCGTGTAAATCACAGCCCATTTAGAAACACTGATGAGAAGAACAGTATAATTGGCATGATATAGTAGTTGTGTAATGTATCCACTTATAACATGTTCTAGGACATCCATCATCCTGTCACACAGGATAAGTGAATGGTGACATTCAAAATTATACATCCTCCTACTGCAATGTATTGAGTTTCTACAAGGCATGCACTCTTTGTAAGAGTACACAAAGTTATTACCAAACATAATGGCTTTTCAGACATGAAGGTCTAGTTCTACAGTAGCGTGGGTCTTGATGAACACACACACTTCAAGTGACTTTTTAAAAACACCCCTATGTCCTCAAAAGGGCTCTGAAACATCACACGTCTTCGCTCCAAGTATAGCAGGTACACACGAGGGTAACCACTAACCTTCCTCCTGCCACACAAAGCTAAAACAATTGCAAAAATGACAAAATTCTAAGTGTACTACCTTGAGCAAAGCCTGCAGAATCTCTTTTTGTAACTGATGCCTCCATGTTCCCCCAGGTACAGTATATTTCAGCATTGGGACCTGTTGCTGATGTTCAAGTGATATGTTTATAGACTTTACTGATAATAACCTTTCTGATAAAAGGGTTGCTTGTATTTTGATGCTTAGCTTCTAAACAGAAATGCAGTGGGATTGATGCAGCACAGCTATAAAGGTCTTCTACCCATTTCCCTTTTAATACAAATACATTTTGATGGTCTTATCTTGAGTTATGAGGTCCGTTGACAGTTCTGTAGAGGCACTAGGGAACGGCAGTTGATATGGACAGGCAGTATTAAGAGTGCGTGTGTCTGCTGTATCTCTCCAGTCAGTCTTTTTCTTCTCCTAAGACTAAAACTCTAAAAATTGTTTTAACCCTCATGTTTCTGGAACAAAAAGGATGCCATTTAGAATTCAAGTGCGTTACCCTGAACTGGAAAGCATTGTTGACGAGCGCACTGGTCCAGTGACTGCTCTCTACTGCCAATGCTGGCAGGTTCATTCAGGTCAGTGTAGGGGATGGTTCATAAGGAATTCTAAAGTTGTAATAGGGGCTGATGGACAGATCCTGATCCCTCACACTTAATTACTTATTCTCTGCAGGGGTTTCCAGTCAATAAAAGGTCTACACCTTCCTGGTGGTGGAGATTGCTACAGTTTATGATCTATTTCAGGGCTGGAGCTACAAACATCACTCATGGGGTTTATCTACTAAAGGACAAAAACAGTCAGGACTGAATGGAGCACTGGCTCACAAGCAGCTTGCACAGTGAGAACACATCCAAACAAAGAAAGTGAAAGTGCTGCTCTGGCCACAGATAAAGCCGTTCTTGATTTACTGTGTCTCAACAGTAAAAAAGGTAACCCTCGGGTGCACTTAGTTAATTACCTCCCCAGGCCTTTCATTAAGGGATGTGTTCAAGGCTCTTTCCTTGATTGCTGTATCCTCGCAGGACGTTGACCTTACAATGGAAAGTGCAAGGGATCAATGAGCATAATTTAGACCTCCTGTTTCTGTTGACTTATTTTTCATGCATGTGCAAATGGTTTGCTCCACTCAACTTCTCGTAAATTGAATTTGGATCCTAATGGAGAGAGACCTGTACAAGAATAACACAATTACAATTGGTAATAAAGATTCATTTGAAAATGCTACAACAAAAGGTTAACCCATGCAGGAAACAGACACACATATTCCTAGTGTTTCTCCACCTGAGATAAAGCTCAGATTAAAAAAAAAAAAAAAAAAAAAAAACCACCTGTTCTTCAATTACTAAATACTGAAATAACCCAATTCATACCAATTATCCTTCAGGTGTCAGCATGTAGAATATTGGATTTCAGAATCATCTGAATGCTTGAATGAACCAAGCAATAATCAACCTGACAGTTGGCTCAAACTACACAAAAATTATGTCTTGTGAACTTGGTGCAGGGCTACATGAGCAACGTGTACTGTACTTACCACTTGTATGAAAGTTCCCAAATCAATCATTACTCTATTGTAAATCCTAAATGTGAACATGAAGTTGTTTACAGGTTCTTGAATCAAACACTAATTGCCCCATCTCAGTCATTTTACACTTGAGACATATGGCTCTCAACCTCTCTAATTTATTTATTTTAGAATTCTGTCAGCGACCTAATAAATTCAAAGCTAAAAACAGCTCCACCTCAGCCAGCAAACCAGCAACAACTGTATGACAAAATTACATTGATTTCAGAGAAATCTATGACACTAAAGAGTACTTCACTTGATGTAATGTTGGGAGCACTAACACCGCAATTGTACTCTGTTTAATATTTCATTTGCAGGGGTAAAACAGTCCAGTGAAATGGATGTTAGACCTTTTTATTTTAGCTAATCATTATAGGCTGGTTAGAACATGGAGTCAATATATCTTTTCTCAGCTAGTTGGAGTTCAGACGGAATTCTCTGCACTTTCTATCCATGGCAATATAAATAAAAAATGTTTACAGCAACAGTCATAGCATCTGATAATTAATAGCCCCGGGCAGTAGCTCACATTCATCTCGAGTCAAATGCTGCAGGTACATTCATGCGTCCAGGTGTATCTACACATATACAGTGCTATTCAGTCCCTCAGCAGCATGACATAGAAAATAGAGCTTGGAAAATGATCCTCATTCCTCTTTAATCTGAAACAACAGTTGTTACTTAAATTGTGGTCGTTTCCCAAGCATTCAGTACCGGTGTCCTGGGGAATAAGTAGACCGGGGAAAAAGTGGAACGCCGTCTAGAATTTAAAGGGCAGGTTCCATTGTTTCTAAAGTTTAACCCTACTAGTTCTATGTCCGGGGAGTTAGTAGATCAAGGAACAAGTTGATCAGATATATTAGCTAAAAATAAATCAATTTAAAATGAGCTTTGCAAGTGTCATTTCTATATCTGTTTGTTTAACAAACGTTATAGCAACTCAAAAAGTTTCTGTTACATATTTAACGAATGCGAGCGATTACACTATGTAACACAATTTTTGTTCCTGGGTAGTAAGTGTTATTTCCTAATTGCTTATGCCTCAAAAGTATAGAAAATGGCTATTATTCCCCACAAACTTTGCTTTTGTGACCAGGACAGGTAAATTTCAAAATATCTGAATCTGTGTCTGTTGTTGAGTGCTTTTGTCATTTCGTTCACATAAAGTCAGAAAAAAACAACATATGAATCCAAATTAACATGTATTTATACTAAAGTAATACAAAAATGACTACAAAAGATTTAGAAGTGAGTAGTTTTTTGAGATTTACGATTATACTGTAACTAGGGTGTTAACGTTTCGTCTTTGTAAACCGTGACAGTTAACGCTAGGCCTACTGACAAAATAATAATAGACCTTGCAATACCACAATAATATTGTATGATTGTATGTCATTATAATATATTACTTAAATATATATATTTTACAGACCAAAAATAAATAAATAATAAACGTTACCATACGCTCTGGTAAATAAAATGACCAGCTAGAAAATGTTGATTCATGCAGTTAACCTCCCCTTCAATCAAACTGCTGCCGTGCCTTCCTTTTGCTTTACTGCGCTTGCACGATCCACTCCCCCTGCCCGGTCTACTAATTCCCTATGTTAACAGCACCACAAACACACAGTAAAACACCTCTGTTGTCTGCCCTGTGTATGTGTAAATATTTCTTATCAGGTGTTGTGTGTGCAATTGCTAGGAATGCTGTATAACAGTTATGTGAAAATGTGTGATTCACTCTTTACTTTCCTTCTTATTGATCTGTGTTTAATTATCTTATTTTCATTATTTTTTTTTTAAAAAAAAGCAATAAATATACGAATAATGACATTTGCATGGAGTAAATTTATGCATCTCTTATACGCTAGTCCCCAGTCTGGTATGTACTGAAACATTTGAATAGAACCACCACAGTAGCAAAGGGTTCATTATACCGTTGTCTTTTTGGAATGTGTTGAGACCAAGAAATTAATAAATAGTAAGTCAAAATGTTATTCTTCTTTTGAAAATAAGATGCTCAGAGGACGGGATTAGATTATTAATGAACACAGGAATTGCATGGATTTAATTTTGTGTAAGAAATGAAGATTTAAGGAAGTCCAAGTGAGTTTGCCCTCATCCCCTTATTAGTGGCACTCATTAAAAAAAAAAAAAAAAAAAAAATTGCTGAAGGAATTGGATGCAGTGTTGGGTATATTTGCACACTCATCACATTTTGGAAAACTTGTGCAAGTATTTTAATTGCATATCAACTTTGATTTGAAGCATACACTCCTTACTGTGTAAATGACTGCTGGCAACTCGCAACTCAAAATGTATTATCTTACCAGATAGAAAAATGAAAAAATAATACATACTTGGAACAACCCACTATTAAAACAATGAGGTCATTTAAGAGAATTACAATTGACCTATTACCATCCTTTAAGGATTTCTTAATAGCACTCCTGAGTGTGAAATATGTAAGGTGCTTCCAGTACCATATCTTTTACAGTGAGATATTACTCAAGAAACATTAATGTGCATCAGTCATAATATAATGAAAATGAATCAATTAGCACATTTCCATTCAACCTGAGCTGTAACATTAAAACAAACTAGAATAGAACCAGGACTGGCAGCCCTTTCAATACTCAATCATTTTAAACCAATGGGTGATCTACCTAGCTTTGTATTCTAGTCTATCATCTGAATTAAAAAAGGCCTTTAATTCTTGAAAAAGCCCAACTTCCGGGCAGTGAGCATTATTTCTGTGTTTTCCACACAGACAAGGTCGTTATACACCCTTATAGGGTGGGTACGTCATTGGCAAAGTAGTAAAATAAAAAATAGAGTTTGTTTCCATGTAATTTACCTGAAATTAATATTTTAAAAAAGTTAGGTGTGGTGGTGATGAGACATAAAAGGTATTTTGCAGATGACCTGTGTTTAGCTGAGCTTTTACTTTCTATCATGCGACAAATGTATTGACCGCTGCTTTCTGCTATTTTCCAAAAGTACTCTCCTGGAGTTTCAGTGTGTTGAGGCATCCTGTAAACTGTTCAGATTAGATCACACCATTGGCAATCACAGTGTAACCTGTACTTCGATTGAAACACAATAGGGTAAACTGCACAATAAACATGCTAAAGACAAAAGAAGCGGTACTTTCAAATGCTCTTCATTTATTTATAAGTGTGTTCCATCAGTTTTTATTAGTTAAAACCTAAAATCAAATTTTCTAATCCAGTAAAATATTGAGTTAAGGTACACATGTAAAGTAACACATTATGAATAATATCATAGATAAGTGGATTATTTTATTTATTTATTTAAGTCACATATATATATATATATATATATATATATATATATATATATATATATATATATATATATATATATATATATATATATATATATATATATATATATATATATATATATATATATATATATATATATATATATATATAGATAGATAGATAGATAGATAGATAGATATCAATTTTAATATACTACACTTAAATATAACCTAAAGTCAGAAACACTAGGGTAGAGAGTTTGGTGCTATTTTGGGGGAAAGGACGGAGCTGGGCTGTACAGTTAGGCAATTCACTATCAATATTGCAGATTCGGTGACAGAGGCTGGGATACAGCAACAGGCAATGACCCAGCACTTTGTTCACTCACACAGCACAAGTGGAGATCTCCTGTGACTCTGTTGTTTTGGGCGGTATCAACCACGACATGTGAAAAGAGCGATTCACAAGCAGTTCACTTTGAATCAGGCGAAACACTTCTTTTCTTTCCATCACACTGCAGAGTTGACACTTCTTGCGCAGCAGCTATAAGGTCCCACCTAGGGTGACCAGATTTCCAAGCTCAAAACTGGGACACACTGTGAAATAACTGATAAGACTAATTAAACCATTTAAATATAGACTATTTTAATGGTTATTTAAATTGCCATCCTCTTACTGTAATAATTATCTTTTTTTTTTCAGCAGCTAGCTAATTTCAGTATCACTCCCGGGTGTATAACTTGTGGTTAACTTGACATGTTGTGTTATATACATATTGATACTTTTATATTGAGTTTATTATTATTATTATTAGTATATAATATATATAGTAATCTTTTGGAATTTTTACCTACCCTAAAACCTGAAAACAAAGACATACTGAAAAAAATGTATGACGTTGTCCTAATGAGATCAATGACAGTTTACAACTACACCCTTGGACCACCTGAACCTCGAACGTTCTGCCTATCGACTTGAACGGATCCAGACTTGATTTAGGTCTGTCGCGAAATTATGTGACGCTTTAACATACTAGATTCATATTAACATCTAAGTAAACTACATTGATTTACTTTTTTGTGTTACTAAGAACTAGGGGGGTGAGGGGGTGGGGGGGGGGTTATGTTGTAATCCACAATAGCGGACAGTTTTAAAAAAAAAAAAAAAAACGGAGAAATATAGCCATAATATAGAAAACAAATATTGGCTTCAGTTCAGTCCTTCAGTCTCTCTCATACACCCACGCACAGATCTAAAATCAGCACCAAAACAATTCATCTGAACAAACAAGCTAGTCATCATCTGGTAATTACATTTCCTTTACAGGAGAAACCACAAAATGAAATTAGTTTCCCGATGGCTCCATTTATTATTGGCAAATGCTAATAGCGGTGAGATCTCAGTGTAATTTCAAAGTAAACCATTTTAAACTTAATTCATACAGATTACAATGTGTAATGAACTTCAGTGTTCCCTTATTGAACATGTCAGACAGGGTTTATGTGGGTGGAAAGAACACCAAATACACAATCTTAGCTGTGTCCTCATATAACATTGTTAAACATTTTTATCAAAGTACTTGTAGCAATCAGACTTAATACTCATCAGCCAGCTAGACACAATTCTCCATCTCTGGTAATGTCTTTGCATATATGAAAAATGCTTGTAACTCACTATCAGGCTCTTTGCAATGGTTGGTTGGCAGTACTCAGAACTATTAGCAATCATATTTTTCACAATGTGCCCAGCTCAGCAGAACTTAATGGATGATTTCGAATATGGGCTTGTTGACTTGATATATGTTCTAATACATAGTGAAGAGGATATATCATTGGCATTTAATAGCAGGGACAATGGGCTATGTCTAACAATAGCAAAGGGATAGTAAATTAGTTATTTTAAACAGTCTGGTACAATATTAAAGGGTATATAAGGCCCTTTTTATTTTATTGTGTTACATGTTCCCATGTGTTGCTACAACTGTTTATGTAAGGTGTGTATATTGCTTTAATTATTGTTATTTTTTTTTACATTTTGACCAGTTTGTTAAACTTTTAAAATTCATTCCCTGCCTCAAGATGGCTTCTCATGTACCCGCATGGACCTCTCAGAACTACATTTCCCATCATCCTCCTGCTTACATATGTAACTGAGATGGATTTACCAGTGAGCAGGAGGATGATGGGAAAAGTAGTTCTGAGAGGTCCATGAGACCTCAGCAGCACCACCTTGCTACAGAGGCGCTATATTGGGCGATCATTGATTTGCATCTGAATCTGTGTCTGTTGTTGAAGGTAATAAATGCAAACTACACTGAAAAAAACTAGAATAATCGGAAAGAAATGGCAGAACAATACTGCCAAAGAATAGCTTCTTTTTATTACAAGGTTACTTGGCTCAGAGTAAATTAATGTGTGAAGGTTGCAGGAACTTTTTCATAAGAAGTTGATATTTAAAGTGACTGTAGCCAACAAAATAATTAAATCAGCTTATTAAAACAATTCCATACACCAGCTTTATCAGCTGATGAAGTATGATAAAAACATACATCACAGCAAAGATGCATTTCCATTATAAAACAGGAGATCTGGTACTACATTATGTTAAAGAAAGTTATCAGATCCCAAGCCTTACTCTCAGGAAATCTATTACACGTGCACTTCTTAGACCATGTCACCTCAGCAGAGTCTTCCAGAACAAATCATATGACTGACTGAAAGCAGGTCAGTCAACAGGAGAAGCAGCTGATTGGTTAATGATGAGAAAAAAAGGTGTTGAATCTGAAACCACAGCTTGCAAACAGAGATTTCTTTAAATGAGTGTATATCATGTTTTTTAAAAAATCATTGTAAAAGTCTATTTCAAAACTACATATCTGAGACCTACATAATTAGCTACAAATCACTTTAGAGGAGCTACTTAGATTAAACATGGACAAAAAGCACCAGAAAAAATAACCAAATCAGCACTGGGTGTACTGCAAGCACAATAGCAGCAACAAATCACTTTGTAAGCAAGGGCTGATATTTACATACATGTCTCTATCAGACAAATAAGGTCACTGGCATCCTTCCTCCACCTATTAAGATGGTAGAATGGATTACCACAGCGAGGCTGCCATTCAATTACAGGGGGCAGTACTCCGATACAGATCTCCTCCAGCTTCCCCCGAGCACACAGTCCAAGCCAAGAATTTGTGCACATTCGGATTCTTGTCACAGGCTGCCATCCTAACACTGCTTATCAAAACACTGCATACTTTTTTATATAGTAAATGAAGACATTTAAACTTGCTTTATCAGGTGTGTTGCAGCATTCCGATTTCTGGGATACGACTGGGGTTTGGATAAACCCAGCACTATCCAATTTGATAGAGCAGCAAGAATTCATCCAAGCTTTATTTTATTTATTTATTTATTTATTTAAATCGTTTAAGTCACAGGGTTTAATGCTCTTGCCCTTATTTAAAAGGGTGACATGGGATATGCAGTGGCCATAGAGTAGACACAACCTCAGATTATCATTTAAAGGTTGGAGCACAATCCAAGGTGCCAGCTGGCAGCTTTAAGGAGAGATAAAGAATGATTTTACCTTTTAGCTTTAAGGTAGCCAGTCCAAAAGCGAGACAGAGGTTGACCATGGCCAGCTGATGGAAATCACTAAAGCATGAAGGGAGATACAGCACAACTGCAGAGGAAGTAGAAGGGTGAAGATTGAGGTGCTGATTGAAATACTGGTAATTCCATCAATCTTACCTGTCATCCAGCTCCCTTCACTATGTAATCCCCATTTGCAGTTCTGCATAAAGCACTAGGTTAAAATATATCAGGTAAAATAAAGCTCTTAATTTGCACGCATTACTTTAGCTAGTGTTCCTATAAAACTGCTTTGTACTAGCCTGTTGTTATCAATACCAATTTAAGACTGTTCATAACATCCTATCTAACACAAGTGTATTGATTATAATGAATCCTTTAATTAAAATGTGACTGACAACTTATGGCAATCGTACAGGGTATATAAACAATAGGAAACCTAATATTCCCAATATTCACTTGGGGGCTGTAGTATAGTTACTGGTGTAAAAAGCAAAAAAGCTTACAAAAGCACTGTGATGCAGACAGTTGATATAATAATCGAATGATGAAAGGCTCTGAGTTTACTCAGCCCTAACACTGGTCTGCTCTTCCCCTCTCCTCTCCACTCACACACTGGGGTGCTCAGATGAAAGATGGGATTGCTTCGTATCATTACCAGTCATTTTCTAAATGTATGATGTATGATATACCAGGATCATAAAATGCGATAAGCTTGTCTGCTATGCAAGTATACTTTACAAAGATGAGGATCAAAAGGCTTTTACACACATACATATATACATGTAAAATTTATTTTAACTAATCTCAGTTATCCAGTATTTGTTAAATTTTTAGTGTCTAAATAAGACTAAATCACCATTATAGGTTTATATAATATATTAGACCCTAATATTGATCTCATACAGCCATCCTCAGATAGCTTGTATCAGATTGAAATTAAATCATATAAAATGAGCTACATTGTTTAGTTATTCCTACTTAATTATATATTATACAAATAGTATATAGGTGCTGTATTAGATACAAGCTGATTTCTCACCCAATCAAGGTCAACTCATGGGTAGCAGCTTAGAGTTGAAATCAGCTTATATTGCACAACACCCTATACAATAGTGTGTGTTTGATTTTATAGATATATATACACACACACACACGGCACGCTGGAATCCATAAAGCAGGGATTGTGTCACAAACACAGCTGTAAACATGCTGTGGAAAGTACACTTTGGGTCAGAAAGAGACTACAAGTTACTTCTTAAGCCCAAAGGTTTGCATTTTGTTGGAAAAGGCAAGGAAAGTCCTAGTTATGATATATTTGAGTAAAACATGCTGTGAATTAATAGTAATTGCCAGAAGCAGCTGTAACACTGCAATGCTTGCCACAGATATAAAAACATAGGCATGCAGCTGCCGTGGCTTTTGTAGAACAAAAATGAGTTGTCCAATAGAGACAAAAAACATTTATTAATAGAAGTTTAGCATTTACCCCCATGGCAATTCTTGAGCCCTAGTTTTCTTCACTTTGGCCTTTTCCAGCCTGTACTAGACAGCAGTCGAAACGTAGACTTTGATACGCTTATCTTTTGATCTGCCTAATGTTGGGGCACACAATTATATTGAATAAGCACATTACCCATCAATGACAAGATACACCAACAGAGGATGTCTTGTCACTAGAATTTCTCTATGAAATTGACTGAACCAGGCACATCAATACAGAAACATGAGTGCTGAAGACAACCAGTTGGTTGTGTCAAGGGGTTTGTTCAGGCAGTGCATGTGGGATCATCATGATCAGTGTCACAAAGCAGTCAAATAAAACATTGTATTAGGGTGTACCCAACGGTTCCTAGGTGTCCAATTGCATATGGTGCTGGGGAGATCAAAGGAACAACTTGATTTGTCCGAGCTAACAACAGCTTCTGTTGATCTCTTGGCATTAAAGAAAACATTTAGAAACACACATAGGTGTGTTGAAATGCATTTTAATGGTGCCAGACAGTTTACACATGTATAGATAGCTGTTTGGTTAGCAAATCCCATCTTTTGGTTGTAAGGGGTTCAATCACGTAAACAGTTTTGTGTCCCACATGTACAATACTGTTATTTTTGAACTTGGGGACCAATTAAAATGGAAAGAGGAGACAAAACGTACAAGGAAAACAAGCGGCAGCAAATTTAACTAAAGCTTAAACCTGAAACATTTAATCCATCTTGTTTGGCATTTTACCCCAAGAGCAATTACTCAACACCAGACCTCTTATTCCGACAGCCACAAAAAATTAAAAATCATAAAAATCGACCTTAGCCTGGAGCTGCCCATAGAGTAATGCTTTGAGGGAAAAAAGAATTGCCTCAAAACCCGAACTCACTCTCCAAACTGCTTTCTTACTTGGGCTGCCTTAAGCCACGCTGTAGAATTCTTCCAGGGCTCCGTGGCTGCAAATTAAAACAGGAGATAGGGCAGTTCTTACTACTGATGGCCTTCGGTGTCTGTATCACCTGTAGGCCTCTCTCTGATTAACCACCACCAGGGTCCTTTCCACTGTTAAAGCTAGAAGCTATCTTTAACTCCAGTGGCATGTTGTGAATACACAGGGCAGCTATAAAGCCACTGCATGCTCAAGGGACCCTTGGTGGCTGTCTTAGAATCAGTTGCTCATCATCTGGAGCCTCCATTTGACAGGTTGCCTTGCTCTGTGCTGAAGTTTTTTTTTTTCTTTGCTCCAAAGCAAAGCAGATATCACTGTGGCAGAGCATCCAAATGAGTGAAATTTGGGAATATTACTCCTTTCTTTTAAGAGTGAGACTGCTAAAATGTACTTTTTTTTTACCATAAGCTGAATAACCACCTGCTACATGGCTTAAAACACTACCTCTGCCGGAACCCCACAGTTCATTATAGTGTATTCATTTATTACCTTTTCTAATACATGCCTCTCCCTTTGTCATTTTGTCCGTGCTTTGCTACAGCTATGCTATGACTGTAGTTCAGATGATTGATTACTACAGTAGCTTTGTGTTTTTTTTATTTTGTTCACATCACCCGAGCTCAGGAATATTTAATACATAAATCTGCACATTCAGTGGAACTATTCCCTTTTTATGAGCTCACCCCGAAAGGCTAAAGCAATCTATTTTTTTTCTTGAAGATGAAAGGTGTAAGATTTCATCAGAAACCGAGCAAAAGTGGCAGGAAACAGGTAGTTTAAATAAGAAATGACCAAATAAATCGAAGGACAAATAAGCCATACACATCTTGTAAAAGAAGATCGTAATCGCCCCACATTGTTTTTATCACCAGTCTTCATCTGATATTCTGTAATCCAGAATTCCTAACATTGATCTGCCTTCAGAATTCACAGTGGTTTATTAATTTCTATTAAGATACACATGTTGAAAGTATAGGACCACTTCCAAACTGCTCACAAAAGCCCTGCCTTTGACTATGTGTTCCTAATAGTAACATTACCATGCTTTCTAAGCCTTTCCATACTTAGCGAACCATGACATTGTAAGACACTCTTACATTGCTATAAAAGGTAATTTAAAAAAAAAAAAAAAAAAAAAAAAAAAAATGAAAACAAAACAGAGAAAGCATTAAAAATTAGTTTTTGAACCGGAAAACAATCCAACTGTTATTTTTTACAAACTAACCAAAGAGATGGTGTGAGTGTGTGATTATATACAGTACCAGTCAAAAGTTTGAGTACACCTGCTTGAAACCAGGTTTTTCATGATTATCTATGCAACTGTATAAACTTGTCTATAAACACTTAATATTTCATTATATGATACGTGTACTTATATAAGCTAATAATCATCATATGTGAATTGCATTCAAAAATGTAATTTTTAAATAAAAATGTAAATCTTGTCAATTTCAATGAAATGGTCACCCAAAGCAAGGGGATTTCAGTCTGAAGCCCAAGTCAGTTAAAAGTCTGAAATGTGTTTAACAACGGTGTTAGAACACTGGCCTAAGTATAAAAATGTCTTTGTTAGATGTTATCTGAGTTAACTAGCATGTTGCCTAATTAACCTTTTATCACCAATTACTGTTAACAGGTGAGGGTCCATGATTACTATAAATATAGGTAGCATAGGCACAAGTTTGTCATTCCTGAATGTAAGGGAGCAGAAAATGGCGAAATACGCTCAGTTAAGCAAGGAAAAAAGACAGTCTGTAATTACTTTAAGAAATGAAGGTCAATCTTTAAGACAAATCGCAAGAACTTTGCAAGTGTCTGTAACTGCTGTGGCCAAGACCATCAAACGATTTGAAGAAACTGACACTCATGAGGACCGAACAAGGTCAGGCAGGCCAAGGGTGACCTCAGAATCAGATAACAAGTTAATTCGAGTCACAAGTCTGCGAAACCGACGATTAACTGTCCCTGAAGTACAAGCTCAGCTAAATGCTACTAGAAGTACAGATGTTTCAACATCAACTATTTTGAGGAATCCAAGATTTAGAGACAATTTAAAATTTTCTTGAACATTGCTTTGATACTCCTTATGTTTTCATTTTCAAGTATTTTCAGAAATGTTTACATAAAAAAAAACTTGTTTCCAGCAAGTGTACTCAAACTTTTGACTGATTTATATATATAAGAATATAACCTTGCACTGAATTGAAATCATTATTTTGAATCATTGTTAAAATGTTTTTTGTTTGCCTCTGAAACCGACTAATTCCTTAATTTATATATCCACTCCAACCCCTCCAAAGAGGCATTGGCTTTAAAACAAACTCATTCCGATTACTTTCACCTACATCAGCTGTAAATATAAGTATAGATTGTAGGGGGAGGGATGGACGGGAGACAGGGGACGGCTTTACCATTCACGAGTGGAATTTCAAGTAACTCTAATAGTTAGTCCCAATAGTTAGTCTAATAGCATCCCAATAAAAAAATTAAAAAAAAACAAAAAAAAAAACACCATTTGAGACTGCAGAATAAACACTCATCAGCAGCAAAGTAAAAATCCTCTTCAATCAAAATGTTTACTCTACAACCATTGAAGCCCTGTCAAAATAATTACATTGGGATTCTTTGAGAGAAATTTAAATAACAGGACTGGGTTTGAGACCCAGCCAAGCCCTTGTACATGCCTTGAATTATGAACATGAATAATAGAAACTGTCTCGTTAAACAGAGCACTTCGACAAACAGATCACTAAATCGTACACTATTAGGGAATTAGTCAGGGCTTCTGAGGCAAACAAAACCTTTACCAATGATTAAAATAAAAAAAAAAAAAAAAAAAAAAAAACGATTCCAATTGAAGGTTATATTCTGATGTGATAGACATAAATGTACCGGTACGTACGTATGTACACACACAGCTATGGCCAAAAGAATTGCATTACACCTTTCGAATGAACAAATCTTGCTTCAATAAAGTCGAATAAAACCTGATGAATAATGCTACATTAACATACTGAATTACATACTGCTTCGTAGTTTTACATAAATGGTGCTTAACGAATAATGTACTACTATTATGACTTCCAGTAGACTACTGCATTATCATTTTGTAGTTTCTTTGATTACATGATGTTAAATAAAATATAAATTATGTTCACACATTTTTTTCATGATCTCAATCCTAAAATTGTTCCATTGTTTTGTAGAGGCCACCAAAATCAAATTAGGGGATCTTGGATTGAGGGTAAGAAATACAGAATACAATTTCAAAAATGGAAACTAGAGAGGAGTTAAAATATCTGTGAGGTGACAGTTTTATTCTTCAGGGATATGGGTCTTTATGATTACTATACAAAAGAATATTGAAAATGATAAATATGAAGAAAACACCCCCCCCGCCCCCCCACCAAGTACACGGTTTTCCTTTTGTTTACAAGTAGAAGTCCCGGGATGTAATTGACAAGATTGTACTTGAGAAATTGAAAACCCTATAGTTTATCCTCGATTGGAAGATTGGTCCTTTTCCCAGAAGGGTGATTACTGCAGAATGAATGTGGGGTAGCGGGATGTTGGTAAACGATCCTGTGACAATGTACTTTTTTTTCTTTCTTTCAAAAACTACTTTAGGAAATTAGTTCTGAAATCTCATTAGGGTCTCATGTGTGCAGACCATTTTTCATTCACCGTGCCTGTCACTGACCTTTTAACTCTTGTTTGTGCTTCTTCCAGTCACATGCTGAAACCAGGTAACACAAGCAAAAGGATGATGCAACAAGGGCTTATTTTTTTTCTTTGGCCATGCTTGCTTGAAAAATTAAATTTCCGACTATTTGAAAAATGTAATGGCCTTCATTGAAAGCAATTATCTTATTATCAGTTATTTTCTGTAACAGCACACAGGCAACGTGGCTTTAACCGGATTAATAAATAACAGATTACTTTTTGTGCTGAAGTGCCTCTTAGAAAACCTATGATACCCATGGAAGACGTGTGGAAGCCACGTTGCCTAGCCACGTTTCCACGACAATGACAGAGAGGGGCTTGTGGACAAGAATCACAGGATTATTTTCTATGACGTGCATATTGTAAGCTACACAGATGGTAAGCTATCAGCTGATGTAAACATAAATGTGAGCTCCAGCAATTACATATTTCAAGTCAGCCTTGGGCCATATTGAAAAGTAAAAGCAAGTATAAACTAGAAGAGACAAACAAACTAAAAGGCATATACTACTGAAGTAAAACCTGATAATCATGAGCACAATTTGCCTGCTGCAAAATAAGGCAGATCACAGATGCTCATTTAACTGTGGGGCAATTAATTTCATGTAAAAAACTGAACATACTGCATGCACTATATATATAGAGAGAGAGAGAGAGAGAGAGAGAGAGAGAGAGAGAGAGAGAGAGAGAGAGAGAGAGAGAGAGAGAGAGAGAGAGAGTCTGCCACTCTGTTGGGATAGTAAATATTCAGTTTCAATCCTCATTTAAATACATTAGCTTTCATTATTTGTTTTGCTACTTGGCACTTATTTAAAGCTGCTGTCAGGATAGGGTTGCCGTCACTCAAAGGTAATCCTAGTCTGTGGGTCGGCTGCTTTTATATAAATGATCAACTTGTTAGGAATCCGTTTTAATTATTCATGCAGAAAAAAATCTAAAACATTGTAAGATTGTTTGCGTGTCCAAAGGTTTGTCAGTATCAGTGTAGTTTTCTAAACCAAGTCCCACAGGTTATTGCTTACCTGAATGAGAAATGACATGACATTAATCTTTCCAACACAACACTTGCTAGCAGGTAGGGCAAACTCGAAACAAACATATGCATGTAAAGGTACAATAAATATTAACCCCTTTTCAGATAGGTACAAGTGATGGCACAACATATACTGTATGAAATAATAAAAGTTAGTAAAAGTTCTGGTTTATATGTAACTTTCAAATGAAGTTGTTGAACAGGAAACTTTCAAAAACATTTCTAATTTAACTGAGTGTGTACATTATATATATATATATATATATATATATATATATATATATATATATATATATATATATATATATATATATATATATATATCGTATATAGTCTTATTGCAACAATCAGATAAAAAAGATGAACATTCTGGGTTAGACCTGGGGTTGTAATGGTTTGAGAATGCAAGTCAGTCATTGTGCTGCCTAATTAGACGGATTATTTAAAAAGACATTTATTCTTTAGATGCAAATTAGGTTTCAGATAGAAGCAATTGCTTCTGATAGGACTTCTGAAGGCTTATTGTGAGGAAGTGAGACGGGGAAGTATATCTGCATTGCACTTTACTGAAACCCACACTGTAGGTGAAAAATATTTACCTGCGCAACAATAATAATACAATAATAATAACAAATTAGCCTTCAGATTTCTTTTTTTGCAGCATATTCTCCAAGAACAGTTAGTAATCGTTGTAAATAAGGATCCAAGCACAGCACTAATTTGCAGTTTAATTACTAGCCTGATCATTATTATGGGTATGGTGGGCCGAACAAAAAAGTCCGAGTGTTCAGAATTGATGCACTGAAGCCAACAGTTGTAGTGCACTGAGCCACAGTTTAGTATAGAAGAACATTAATTGCAGAACTTGGTATAAAGCAATAGACACTTTCCTAATTGCCCCCAGTGAACGCAGAGATTGGGCTTGACATTACCAGACAAGTGGGCATATTTCCAAAAGAAGGGTATTTAAAATGGTTGACGGTATTATGTTAAAATAACAAAATCAACATTATCTGGCAACACTTACTGTCGAGGAGGCTTTGGAGTTCTGTACTGCTAGACCTCACTAAATTGCATTCATGACTGTTACAAAGCAAACCAATACAATAAAATAAAATGGAGCAGCATTTGCAGCAGCAAATTCAATTTACATAATGTCTTAATGCAAGCAAATGAAGTGAGAAGCTACCTTCTCTGGTGTACTCAGATAAAGGTTTCAGTAGGACAATCTAAAACAGACAATTGGCTGGAAGAGTGTCAGTTTACAGCAGTATTTTTAAAGGAAAAGCTTTGTAAAGGACTGGAGCAAACACACAAAAAAAAAGCACTGGCGGTATTAGAAATCAAAGTGACCTCAGTAGTGTCGGAGTTCTGATGCAAACAGTCCCTAGCTGATTATATCCATGTCATGGGCTTAACACTGCTATAAAGTCTAACTTAGCCATGCTCTTTTCAATCATCCGTTTCAGATGAATGCCAGGAGTACAGAAATCTGTACATGTTCCAAATTTATTGACACATTTTATAAACCAGCAGAGCCAAGAAATCCTGTACATACTTACAGACAGTATAAAGGCAGTAAGGTAAGGGAAACTAGGTAAGTAAGGGGGGGGAGTAAGACAAAATCCCTTAACGGTTACAGTCTGTTTGAAAAAAAAAAAAAAAAAAAAAAAAGATTACTCCTTCATAGAAGGATAAACTTGATTTCCCATCTAACTTATAAAGAAAGAGTGGGCGGGCAAACCTTTTGTACTTACAAAGAGAAAAAATAATTTAGAGGCTATTCAATAATGAGTGAAGAGCACATGCTTACAGGGGAGCAAGCTTTTTTTAAATCCCTACTTTTAAATTTGAATCTCACTAGAACCAATAGCATGGATTCAATGCACTGAGTGAAGAGCTCCAATTTTAGTAGGCATCTATTATTTGCACGTGGAGCTTGAGTCACAAAGGGTCTGACAGCCAACAAGCCAGATTTTATGTATTAAACCTCTAACAGACATGGTGCCTTTTTTCTAGGAGATGCAACACATTTTGCTGAAACCAGCAAGGAACCAAATTAACCACAATGAAATTACAAAAAACTCTGATTGCTTCTGATTCTGGACTATCTGCCACAAGCACCAGCTTGACCAGCTGAACTGCAACATAAATCTATTGTGTCCTGTTGTGGTGGCGAGGCAGATCAAGATTCTTTTTTTAATAGTTCTGGTTTTCCCTGGGGTTTGATCTGACGGGGTGCTCAGGAGCTGCTAGCTTGTAAATCTTTTGAAGCAGCCAGCATTGCTCTTACTTTGGCCATCATATCCTGTATGGAGACAGAACAAAATAAATCACTGTTTTTTGTTTATGTATGTATTTATTTAATTGTTTACACACACACAATATCTATCGATATATATATATATATATATATATATATATATATATATATATATATATATATATATATATATATATATATTCGAGAAAGAGAGATAGAAACACACATCTGAAAGAAGTGCACACTGTTTGCAAATGCAGAAAGTTGGTTTGATAGCATGTCAAATCAAGCAGCCATCTGGGCGAAGTTACAGCAAGTATTCTCTGAAAATATTCACATGATACACTGAAGCACACAGGGTCTATTAAAGTGTCAAGACGTTAATACCACAACCCTAACATTTTTATTTGTTATTAACACAGACAAATCAAAATGTAATTCTCTTGGGGGCGAAGGAAGGAGAAAGAATATGCATGACAGTGTCTTTAACAAAGGAATTGGTTTGCCAATTGCCAGCGCTGTTCTTTTGGCCAGTAGTTTACAGGAACATGTACATACTTCTATACAATCACCAGCCTGTCATTTACTTCTGTTAAGAGCCAGGCACCAAACCACTCCAGAATAAGTTATTAGTGTATACTGTGCAATAAACCTTGATTGATGCAACAATACACATACCCAAACACAGACATTAGTGGACAATGATGGGTGGCTTGCACAATGATTAGCAGTTTATAAATGCAATGGGAGAGACTTTTTTTCTATGAATAATGAAAAAAACAAAAAACAAACACATAATAGGTATCCAAAATTATTCACAACCTCCTGTCTTTTCAATGAAAAATGCTGCAGTTCACATTGATATAATTACTATAAAATGTGGCTCTATGCACTACATACACATTCTTTGAATTATGGTATATAAAAACATTGTTTGTAGATCTAAACACTACAATTAAACAAAAATAAAACAAAGCATGAAACAAAAGCTTAGTACAGGTATTCAACATTTAAAAGAAATGTTACTTACTTTTGGGCACCACTGTGTCTATATACTTTAAACAGAAACCCACTAACAAAATGAGCTATAAAAACCACCAATAAAAACAGGTTTTAGGTATTTCAGTGCATTGCTCTAAATGACTGGTTATTAATTTAATAGCCTCCCTGCTATGTCATTTTCAGCTGGCATGGCTAGATAGTTAAAATACCTTTAGGTGTATTCATTCACCAGCAATTGTTTACTAGAAGTGAGTGCCCACAAATTATGTCCTTTCAAGGGATTTTAACTATCTGTGCATTCCAGCACATTCAGATCACCTTCTGTGATCTTGCACATTACAGGCAATTATAACAAACACATGGGATATGGTATGTAATTAGTCTATATAACTATATAAACAGGTCTTTAAAATGTATCCTTTTAGCATTACCATCTTGTGCTTTTTGTGGAAAGAGTCAAAGGATGGACACAGGACTGTTTAAACTAGAAGTAGCTCAAAGGTACTATAAAAAGTACAAAGTGATACTGCTACAAACGAATGCTGTATTTAAAAGGAAACCATTTATAAAAAAACAAACCACTAGGGTTGGGATTACATTTTATTGGAACCTCCTGGAGTGAACATTCTGTTCTGACATATTTAAGTTTACTTTTCTTTCTACACAGCTGAAGTCCAATACGTCCTGAAATAAAATATTTTATCATTTAAACCTTTTGTGTGCATCTCAAAAAAACATAAAAACACTGCAGTTATACGCAGTTATTATGAGATTTTTATATATATATATATATATATATGATAATATATCTATATATATATATATATATATATAATATATATATATATACACAACACACCACCACACAAACAAAAACAAAAACAAAATGTAAAAATATATATATATACAAAGAGAATAAAATAAGTATAAATATTTTAATTAAAATCAAATGGCAGAATTAATGGACTGATTTGATGATTTTTTTAAATTTTACTATTCCTAGTGGGCAAACGCCGTCACAATTTATGACGAAAAAACAAATGTCAATTCATCTAGGGAATTCTATCATCACCAGCCTACGACACACACAAGCACACTTATTAACATTTTGGGGGGAGGAGTATGAGGCACGATGAAAGTAATCCTGACTTAAGAATATTTACCGCACATTCATGTGCAAGATTTGCTGGCACACTGCAGACAGGACACAAAAGGTTGCGGTTTCTGTATTTCATCGCTTTCAACTCTAAACAGGATTTCGTGCATATCTCAGAGTCAAATCTTTACCTGGACCCTACATTGTGCACTTAGGATAAAGTTCAGGAACATATTTTTTGGGCACCCAAGTAACAATATCAGAGTAAAAAT
This sequence comes from Polyodon spathula, assembly GCF_017654505.1. NCBI lineage: Eukaryota > Metazoa > Chordata > Actinopteri > Acipenseriformes > Polyodontidae > Polyodon > Polyodon spathula. The sequence continues at coordinate 18,882,822 of NC_054558.1, read as the reverse complement.
ACAATAGCACATTGTGAACATGTTTTCGTGACCCTTTGAATGAAATTTACCGTTTTCTGCTTTTCATGCAAATAAAGCTTGATTTCAAAGTAAATGGGATTGTCACTGGCATCACAAACTGAATCAGTGGTGGTGAACTTCAGAGCAAATTAATAACTACTGTCTGATTGGATGGCATTGGTTTAAAAATAATAATAATAATAATAATAATAATAATAATAATAATAATAATAATAATAATAATTCATTCAAACCAGTCACATCTGCTCGCTGTTTCCCTACAGGATATAGATGCAGAAGTTAAAAGGGAAAAAAAATACTGATTAGAGTTTTCACTGAAGCGCAGTCTGAACTATGCAAACGTACTCTCATTAAAACCCTGTCCCAGGAGGAATCAACTGCAGGTTGGAGCACAGCAACATCTGTTACAGAGACCTCTTACTCACAACGGATGCATTAAAGCTTTCTGCATTTAGTAATCATATCTCTAAAATGTGCCCATGTCACAAAGTGTATACCACATATCAGATTTGTCATAACAGTAGGAGAAAACATTGTCAAAGCAAAAAATCATCTTTCGACAGCAAAACGGAAACGAACATGAAATCAAATAAAAGACCTGACAACACTGGGCTGTTTAGTAGATTTTAGAGTATGATGTCTTTAGCTTCACTTTCGTTCATACTGGCAAACCTCTACATTCAGAGCCGCATGGTTAACATGGTAACACAATAAATGAAAGTGTTATTAACGATATTCAGAGGTCATGTTGTTGGTCACACTTTCAGTTTAAAGCGTCACATACCTGAGTGATTTTAGTTTGAAGAGAGGAGACAAAAGGCGAGGATACTGGTTTGTCTTTTTCCTGAGATTCTCCCCTGGAGAGAAAACAAATACATAATTCAAATAACATTTGGATTATTCATTACAAATGCTATGTGCTTGACAGAATTAAAAAAAGAGTTTGTAGAGTGGATTAAAAGTATATGGACACCTGCGCCAAGTAATTAGTTCTTCACAGAGCTCTGAAGTATATTAAAGCTGAAATGTATTCCTAAATGTTTAAACTGCAAGATTAAACACGACTAAACATTTAAGCTTCAACATATTGGGAAAGTTTCTAACCAATCAAAAAAACATCATGAGAAGCCCTCCATCAATTTTCAGAATTTTCTGCAGCTTGTATTAGTGCATTACTGTAAAAGTATAGCATTACATTGCATGTGGAAAAGACCAACATCTATACTTGACCTACATATTCTTGACACCAATTAAACGTTTAAGCAAAACTGACGTTTGACACTTTGTGAACGTTTAAAACCCTGAACTGTTAACCGCCCCCCTGTAGGCCGACTCTATTTGCTGTACCTGGATCGCTCCTGGCTGGAGTCTCTGCTCTCCACAGGAGATATACTGGTAGAATGTGCAGAAACTGGTTTCTTATTGGAAGCCTGCTTCGGGGAAGAGGACTGTGAACGGGACTGAGCTTTAGATTTGATCTGTGACTTTGAGCTTCTCTTCTTTTTCTTTTCATGAGGAGACCTGAGAAATAAACACCACACCCCTTTTTAATATTACGAAACACCAAAACCCAAAGCAGAAAATATTAGGTAAAAACTTAGAGCTTCCTGAAATTGTGTTCAGTTCAATGGATTTGCCCACCTTGAGTTACTAGTGTTACATTTAAAAATAGACATATTATGGTGACCATTTGTCGTCATTTTCTAACACTGTGCTTCATGTATTTTTAGTATTTTGAGTAGGCTTAATGGACTGTAGTCATGCATAATAAAGCTTAATATAAATGTGAAGCTTGTATCATTGCAATTCAAAAGCCATGCACTAGAAAACTTTTCAATTTTGTAGAGGCTGCACCACAAAATGAAGTGAAAGGTTGACAGTGTTAGTTTTACCTGCATGTTGCAAATTGGGCTTCGGGGTAGGTAAACAAGGTCTTCAGCAAAAAACCAGAAGATTTGTTTAATATTTAAAATGATTGATTTTTAAACCTATAGAGTTAATTCTGATATACAACAACGAGAACATACTGAAAAGAAAATAAGGGCAAGAAAGGAAAAAGGACAAAAGATAAAAACAATAATTAACCAATTGTCATGGTTCATTTCAGAGAATGGCACTGAAGGGAATTTGAATGTGTTAGATGCTCTCCCTTGCTTGAAATTAATCTCTGTCTAAGCAACGTATTGTTGTCTGAAACATCTGGCTGGACTAACAAAGTGAAGTCTCACAAGGGGTGACTCTTCCATTTGCCTAAATGAGAAACCATATAACAAAACAAGCTGGGTTTCTGAGTTATCATGAAGGATGGGGTTCATCTGTGCGGCACGGATTAGACAGCAGCCTTTTGATCAAAACTGAGCAGCCTTGAAGTTCAGACGTGAAGAGATTTTATTTATTTATTTATTTATTTATTTTTGGTGCAGTATATTAGCCTTTTACAGTTTTGACTTCTTTGATCTTAACACCCATAAAAAAACAAATGAATGACTGTGGTGAGCCACCTATCTCAAATGTATCGAAGTAATAACCAATATCCTTTCTCCAGACAAATTTGAGGACAAACCAACTTATTTGTAATTAATTACATTTGTTCATTGTGTGAGATGAAGATTTACTTTAGTGTTGCGATGCACAATTTTCACGAGTTGAAAAGTCTCAGAATAAGCCAACCATTTTCTAAAAGCCAGTTATAATTTATTGCAGAGAAGATTGAAACCTTCTGAAGCAAGACCTACATCAGTTTCTCCTGCTCACTCTTCCGAGTTATATACCTACACAGAAAATGTAAAAAACAAAATGAACAAAAAGGGGGGATCCTTCAGATTAAAAAACAATAACACTCAAATAAAAGTTGCTGTGAAACGATAAGATTTTACTAGACACACCTGCAAAAGGCAGTATTTTCATTTGGGCCTGAAAGGTAACGCACACTCTTTTAAATACATTTTCAAATATGTATAGCATCAGAGCAAATTATTATTATTATTATTATTAATAATTATTATTATTACTATTATTAAGATTGATACAGCACCTAGACCTTGAGCGTTTCTTGCTGAAGCCTGGGCTGTTACTGATCCGATAAGCACTGGGGACACATTTCTCCCTTTCTTTTTCCTCACGTCTTCTTTCTGAAGAGCGAGCTCGTCTTCTATTGGGAGACCTTGACCTGGATCTTAACAACAAGGCAAAAAGTGGTACATTATACTCCATAATAAAACCATACAGGATTGCAGGGTTAAATGCATCTAAACCTCAGCCTCACAAAAGAATTCCATGTGGCACAGCATTATACAGGAGATGCATAAAACTTCATATTTACCACCGACCTGCTTTGAAACTGATTTTCAGGAGTTACATGTAACATATGTAACAGTTTAAAATCAAATTCAGGCAACTGGTTCTCAAGATACAGTCTTTCAAAGAGAAAAAAATGATCAAATCTAAAAAGCTATGATAGCCCCAAAAAAGTTTATAGATGCTGTACTATGAAATATACAGAACAATCCCCACTCAGGGGGGTGCAAATTGAGGTTTGTAAAGCAAGCCAAGATAGAACTGGATTATACTTTACAAAGTGCATTTTGTTTTAGAACAAAGCTGTCTATTAACAATAAAAAGAATACTTAAAACAATGTGCATGCTTCAGATGACTTCCCTTTGAAAGCACCCCCTCAATGTGGCACTGACCGTTACACATCCCTTTCATGCATGCAAAAATTACACTCAATTCAGACAACAACACTGAACATGCTCTCTGCTTTATAATCTGGCGGTTCCTGGAATACAAACAAACCAATTTTAAACCATTTTGCATTTCAAAGCACATGTAAAAGTGTTCCCAATTGTCAAGGATAAACAAATGACTATTACTGCCCATATAACATTGATATAAAAGAGTTCTTGCTGATTTCGGGTATGTATATGGGAGACGAGGAAGACTATCATATGCATAACATATAATAATAAAAAAAATGTTATTCATTATGTAAATTACACATTGTTTAAACAAAAATGGGTTAAAAAATTATCACGATTGTGTAGTACAAGTAAATAGTACTGAGATGGATACTAATGAACTACAATTAAATTATGAATGGTTTGTTATGAATATATAATATTTTGGGTACTGTTTTGTTGTTTTTGAATAAGTGTTTCATATAAAAAAACAATAATGAGTGTTAATTTCACAATAGCAATTCATGATCTTTATAAAAATATATATTTCAGAATATACATATATTGTTCGAATTATATATACAATTAAATATATTTAATGTTCAAGCTTCATTGCAGTTCTTGCTCTAGCAATAGTGCGGAAATAACTAAATATCAGTTACGTAATTCACGATTCTGATCAAACCCTTTTGTTTATCGGGACAGGCTTATCTAACAAGAATGGTTTCACTATATAACAAAAAATAATTACATTAAAGTTAACCCTAAAGTACTGCTGTTCAACGTAAATCAGCCAATCTTAGGAGTTCTAACTTCTGCATGTCATTTCATTTTCAAGGCTCACAGGCAATTAAAAACAGCCCATGTATAAGACTGGGAAAATAGGCCAATGTAACTGGCACAAGCAATGCCTCAAAATTAATCTTAATACAAGAGATGACATCGGATGACACAGACATTTGAAAGCTACCACAAACTGTAATGCCTTGTCACCACAAGGAATGTCATGCATGTCTAATGCATGCTGATTAGCATGTCTGCAAAAGCCTAAATTGCTAAACCTGTTAAAGTGTCCCATTACGGGCCGCTCTAAATAAATATAAACCGTGCAGATGTCTGTTTTGTAATATCGTTACCACTCACAAAAGGTCAAACATCATGGTCAGGTTAAGCTCAACACTAATTAATGTGTTGTATATCCTTTAGGCAATTCATCCACTTTGTCCCTACGTTAAGTACTATAGCTTCACAATACAGTACTAAGCCAACTGACCTGTTCTGCTATTTATTCATGGTCACAATCTTAACTTAGCTTTTAACAGCTTCTTGGAACTGACTCACCCTCGGCTCCAATACTTCCATTGTCGTTGACCTTTCAAGGCCTTGTGCAGTCATTGTGTAAAGCAAAGGGGTTGTCATCATCAAGGCATTTAAGTGTCAGACAGAATGCACTGTTGAACTAAGCCTTCTCTCTTAAATCCATTATCGCTACATGCACGTGACACAGGTGTAAATGCGTTCTCACGGACTTTCCGAGTACCGCAAACATCCTAAAAATAATGGAAGTACTGTGCTATATCCACCGTTTTCATTGAATCTCCTATTCAATTTAGACCTTTCTTCAGTGTGGGAACACAATATCCTGTTTTTATACAAGCTTGAGTCTGTGATTACTGGACCGTGCCACTTGCCATACCCTATCTCCAGTGCTGACTAAGAAGATGCACTAACCTTGACTTCCGGACAGTCCTGTAGGCACTTGGAAGCGCGTGCTTGGTTTTGGAACGCGAGTGGGATCTGGAGCTACATCTGGAGCGGGACTGGGATCTGGAGCGAGACCTCTTCTTGTGTTTTTTCTTTTTCTTCTCCTTTTCTCGATCACGCAAGGAATCTTTCCTTTTACACGACTTCTTGTTGGAGGATTTTGATTCCACCTCTGCCAAAACTTTTGATCCAACGGATGTGGCGGCAGAAACTTCAAATATCTCCTGCTGGAAAAAAACAAAAATATTTTGTTTTAGGGTATTAGGAAGGTAAAATAAATACATGCTCTCGAACAGACATGTATATATTTGTCTTGGAGCAAGTAACACCAACATCATCATACAAGTAAATAATGGCTAAAAACAAAAACATTATTTGGTTCATGATGTGGTTAGAAATCTGCCAAAATGAAAAAAAAAAAAACATTTCCTACACACTATTAAGTAGTCTAGAACAAATGCATCAATTCTTCCCCAAAAGAAAAACGAACAGTGTCACAGGATAGGAACTTTCAACTTTTTATGCTGAAGGTAGATCACTGTAGTGTTGGCGTTTCAAAACCTCTCTGTTTAAATAGCCCAGGAGACTGCATGACTTATCCTCTTGTCTGTACAAAACATGTTGATTCCCTGCATCTGTTGAGACAAGATATGTGAAACTGCAGGCTTTAACCTTCTTAACAGAAGATTCATGGCGAGGATCTGAGAATACACAATGAGCAACACTAAGCTTTACACCCCTGTGCTAAAGGTCAGCTTCAGGAGTTACTGTCTGTATCAGTCACTGTGCTTTTCATACACTGCAGCCTCCCATTAAGAAGACAATACTTACTGTATCTAATCCCTAAACACCTCATAGTACACATTAAAGTAGGCTGTATAGATCTGAAAGGTTCATTTAATAAATACTGAGCCGAGGAGTAATAATACTTCATCAGCTTTTAAGCTCATGTGCTGTCAAGGATGAAAACAACTTTGCTACATGAAGTACCAACTATAATGGAATACAAGCTTCTATAACACACCAACATAGTGCATCTAAAAAACAAACAAACCCAGCTATAAAAACAAGATGAACATTTAACTCGTTATTACTTCTGTCAAAGGTAACGGCAGGATTTATAAGTGATATTAAAAACAAAACAAAAAAACAAAACAAATTAAATAAATACATATACATTGTATTATTGATTAGCCAGTGCTATTGTGAATCCTTTACCGGAGGGTTACTTACTCTTGCCATAATTGTAGAGCAAGGGGATATAGTTGTAAAACATAAATAAATGGTCACGTTTCCTTTGGGTTACTTTCTGGTTTCCCTAGATTTTCATTGTCTTCAGTAAAGACTACCAACGGTCAATTAATTTAATTTAGAAATATGATAAATAACATATTGCTTTGAGACAAGACAATAAAAAAATAATCAAGATGAGTAGATGCTAGAAAATCTAAAAGGTTGATTATCATGGAGTCTCCAAAATAAAATTTCCGACTTGTTGGTGTCTTTCAGTTACATTTTAATATCTACTGATAATTACAAACCACCAGGAGTCACCAACATTAGGGCCATGACCATAATATTTAGAAATAAAACAGGGAAACTTTTGTTTGCGTGTGTGTGTGTGTGAGCAAAAACAATATTTACCCCTTATACTGAGCTTTCCATATCAAAACAGATATACAATGTCCTGCACAGGTTATTCAAACGCAGGATCATTTCAGCAGTAGCACAGCTGCTGCTAACAAACAAAATTGACTGTGCCTCTCAATCTGTAATGCTAAGAATTAACTGTTTAAGCATGACTCAAGCCTGACTTCTCCTCTGGGGGCTACTGTACCACCCCCAAGAAATCAAAAGGTGTACAAACCCTCCAGTCGCAAGCAAAGGCTCCTAGCACACACACATTAGTTATAGTGTGCTAAGGAAGCTGAACATGGAGGAGGAGGAGGAACACAAACAGGACTTCTCCCACTTGACGGGCAGACATAAATAATCAAATAAAGTCACAGGTGTAGCCACTTAGATATCTTCCACTTTGCAGAAGACGCAGAGCTGAACCAATTATATAAAAGCACCGCTTCAAAATGGAGCTTGTCTGTGGGGTTCAAGAAAAGCGTTCAGTGTAAAAGCTTGAGTGATACTGAAAGTTTACTGAACTCCAGTATTAGTTCTTAAATTCCTTCTTGAACTTTAATCTCATGTTCGTGGTTTTTTGTAACTGTCCGATCAGTATAACACTCAATTAGGAGATCCACATTAGGGTCCATTTTAAACATATTATCTGTAAAAAATTAAATAAATAATAAATAAATAAATAAATAAAACAACTCTGTTGTCATTGGAACATCTATAAAAATCAACATATTATACTGGGTGTGTTTATGCAAATGATCACCAGGAAGGGACTGGCCCGTTGTAATGTTAATTTATGAATGACCTGCCGCAGCTCGATTACCTGCGTGCCAGTGTCTGGACAGTCCCTTCTGTTATTTGTTATGGAGATTAATCTGAGAAATTTGTTTTAGACTCTCTGTCCAAGTCCCCTTATTATCTGCTACAATTCGCACTGAATCCTTTACAGAGCTACAGTAAAAATCCAGCACACTGGGCCTTATAAAAGATCAACTCAGCAGAGCTAAAGAGCCAGAGTTGCGAATGCGAGCCAACAATAGATCCAACAGACCTAGCTTTTGTATAGAAATAGGTTCTGCCTATATAATGACTTTGATTGTTTTGCATCTTGCGATTCCATTCCATATGCCTGTCTCACATTATGTGTTAAAATAGCTTTGACACATTGCAACAAATCTGCATATTCAAATTAGGTAACACTACATATCGTATTACTTAGAATAAGAGCCGCTGCGTTTATTTAAAATTATTAATAACGGCTGCAGCACTTAATTGAGGGCAGCGTTTATCAGAAATACTGTTTTTTGAACTGTGCAGTATTTTATTACATGATTGAAGGCATTTTGGAAGCGCCACCGTGAGAACCTCTGACCTGCAGCAATATACTCTTGTGTGTTTTGGGGTCTTGAATACAGTGCATTTACTGACAGTTAATGCGAGCCTATTAGGTGGGAGTTGGGAGGTCAGGGGAGTAATGTACCAGCAAATCAGGAGTGTGTACTGGTTGCTATGGGGTGGAACAAAAAGAGGAGAGAGAATGGTAGTTGAGTGTGATGCATTTGATTTTCTTAACGAAAATTATTACCTCTGAATATCGGTTTGATTTCTGTTAAAACTAAAAATATATCCTTTTTATTTCTCACTGTAATTAACCTGCTTGTTTGTAATTTATCTGCAAGAGGAAATGAAACTAAATCTTCTCATAGATGGTAAGCAAGTTTTTTTTTATATTTTTAATATATTTGTACAGGATTCCAATTGAATAAAAAACAACAACTAAACCCCCTACATGAAGATCTCTTCAGCCAGCTTTCTGATAGCAGTTAGAGTGACCAGCAAAGCTTGAAGTTCCTCTGAGTTTAAGTTTTCACCATGCAAGCTAAGGACGAGGTAAACAGACAGCCCACCCCACAGCAACAACACAGAGATGTAAACAAAAGATCGATAATAAATGAAATAATCTTAAGCCTGGAAGGTCTGTAGCCTTTGCAGCACACTGAAGCCGACAAACGATCACCAGTCCAATTGTATCCAATTGAGAGTGTTAATTGGTATATTCACAGGGGAACCACCTCGATGATTACTGTAAAGAGGGGCCTGGATGAAGAACCCATGCTTAATTTTCAGCAATGAGTCTCTCTGTAGATAGATGGTAATGCTGTTCAATCTGTCACAGTCAGGTCAACAGGAGATGAGCAAGAGGATCCTAGCACGCACTCTCATTTAATCATGTCAGCGCTGAAGTGAGAGATGCTGTGCTGCCAGACACTTATTTTCATTTCATTTTATCATAAGCTTTCTGTGTGTGTGTGTGTGTGTGTGTGTGATATATATATATATATATATATATATATATATATATATATATATATTTTTTCTTCTTGTTTTTACAATTTTATATCAATTGCAGTCCCTCAGGATCCCCCACAAGTAAGATTTTATAACTAATGGGTATTACTTGGATCATATGTTATAAAACTAATTTAATCCCTTATTGGAAGCAATATTTGACATGGCTATGTTAACTTATTATACTACACTGAAAAATGGAACATAACTGGATCGGATTGCACACAAAACTACTACCACTAAGCAAACAGTAGCGTGATGCTGCTAAAGTCATGGAATATGAAACACACTCTCATACAAACCTTTGATGGAAGGCCTTCAACTTCAATGTTGCTTTTTCATCACACACCTATTTAATATCTTGTTTCCAGCTGCGTTATCATATGCCATTATTTTTATATATTCTGAAAATTCCAAATCAAAATTCTGTACCATTTTCGGTACAGCTTTGAATTAGAATCTGCTTTAAACACTGCACTCTGTGTTAAGCTTGCAGTTAACATCAGTATTAGTCAAGATTATGACATAGTAATCATCACACAGGACTGCAGGGCAGACTGGCATCCAGGGAAGATTTTTGTTAGGATTACTTTATTGGGTAACCACACTTGAGTCCTTCACAATACAGGAGGGAAAACAATGACACCAGAAGCATATTCCTCTGGTTGAAGGATACAAATATTGCATTGTAGATCAAGTCTACTTATGTCAAAGGGTTTGGTCTTTAACATCTGGAAACCAAAAAATCATAAGACCATAATAAGACAAACACACTTAGTTAATAGGGCAAAGAGAGATTCCTCAAACACTGCCAATATGAAGTCTGTGTATTAATAATATTGCTCTGTTGAGATATAAGCAGTGTTGCCATCTTAGCAAAGAATAACCGTAAAGGGAGCTTTGTGTAATGTGCTCGTACGTACTTCGCTATAAATAATGCACACACCTTGCTCACTTCAGGGACATCACAAATGATGTAGCTATCACCTTCATCATTTACCACAGCCTAAGAATACAACTTTCCCTACAGAAGCCTGCAAAACACAGAATGAAATCGACTCCAGTAATCAAAGTGATTTAAATGCTCGGGATGTTAAATGAAGCCCTGCTGACAAAGTCTGCCGTCAACAACCCCTGATGGATCACTTGGCTATATTTTTTCTGTAAAGCAGGATACGTTTCATAAAGTCTGGCTTACAGAAAAGAGGGTTTAAAATACACTTAAAGTGTCAAACATCAAACATTGTTATTCAGACTCTTCCTTAACCCTCAAGTGGTTCCATTCTACCACTGAGGTACACCATCTGTAATATATTAATTTTTACATTCTAATACAGCAGTACAATAAAACCCCACTTTGATTTCTGTAAAAGAAACCTTTTCGCACAAAAATCCCAAGGATTTTTTTTTTGGTTGCTTTTTCTTCACCAATACATCATATTTATACAGAATACTTTTCCATTAGGTTGTACAGGTCTGTGAAAAGCATTGGATAACTACTTCGTTATAAACCCAATGGATTTTTTTTTTTCTTCTAAACATTCTGCAAACACAAATGCCCAACCAAATAAAACTGAACGTTAAACAAAATGTCAGCTTTTATTTCTTGGTATTTCAATATCCTCCTATTTAGAAGCAGCAAGCTATTCATTTGATTATTCCCCTTTGCCCTTTCATTAGCATATGTTATACTTCATTCCAGTGACTCTTTGGAGCTTGTCAGGCTCTCTTACTGCTAACATCAGACAGTAAAATGCTGTGTGCAGTTACTGCTGAGGACACTTGTTTTCAATGCTTTTCCAAAATCAACAGTGTCATAAGGGTAAACTACCTACACCATCCCAAATACATGCAATGCAAAAACACAAACACACACATAAGCTAAGCCGATAACCTGTTAACATGGTGTGTTAAAGATGTACCTTTCCTGGATTTATAGTATAATTAATCTAGGGGTAATCTAGTTCAGATAGCATGTTGCTGCTGATGATCTGTGGGTCTCCAAGTGACTGAACAGACCATCCCATTATAATATCCCTTTGCGGTGGCATCTTATTTATAATGCATTTCTATCTAGTTTAGTAATATTACACTGTCAATCCTGCATTTATAAACACTAATCTACATCAGTCACCAGTGCCTCATGAAACTTGAAGAGATTAGTCTGCCAGCATGAAACAAGGGAGTTTGTTTTTCCAATAAAATACAAGGGGGAATGTATTTAAATTACTACATGTGAATGGACTTCATATTGTTGATCACAAATCTTATGCTGCAAGTCAGAAAATCATTGACATGTTGACCTGGCTTTTCAGTGATCAGTAACCAATTAGCCTTAATATAGAGATACATATCTATATCTACATATTCATTACAGTAGGATATCTTACAAAGAGCTGGTCAGAGCACACCTGTGCTTCCTCTCTTGCCGTTAAAGCAACACAAACACACATTTTGATAGCAAGCATACACACTGCTCACTTTACTGTGTTATCGGCTTCTGAGCAACGTTAGGATTTACAGACAGAATCCTGCTGAAGTTTGTTTTTATCTTTTTTTTCTTTCTTTCTATAGATGCTTTCTGTGGACCAATGACCAGCACTTGACAAGTCTTCGATTTCTACCAAACGTCTACATCTGTATGGGTGAGCATTAGTCACCAGGCATTTTAACAAACTCTTTACCATATTTTTTTTGTATTAACCCGTTTTGCAATAAATATTTCTAATTCATATTTTGTAGTTGTGTTGGTAGAGGACCAACTCTCTGCAGCTTCTTATGAATTAGAGTATGACAGACATTAGTGAAACAGAACAACACTACTACTACTAATTTAAAAAAGCAGTTGTCAATGTATTTTTCCTTTAGGGGTGGTCATTGTAATATCTGGAAGCAGCACCAATTCCATTCACAAATGCTAACCTCTGCCCAAGCAGGGCTGTCTTCAGCTTTCATCACTTCAGGTTCTGTCAGTGGATTTCTGAGGTTCTGTAAGAAGAGGGCGGCTTTTCTCTTGCGCTCTGCCTGCAGTTGTTTCTCCTTTGATTCCTTTGAGGCCTGGGCTAGCTTCTCCCGGGCTGCAGCTGACAGTCTGTCCTCCAGCTTCTGTTTAGCTACACCAAGAACACATAGTTGATCTTGTCATATGGAAATAATGAACAAAGACAGAAGACAGCCAAGAAACTTCCACACCTCCCCTACCACTCACAGCTTGGTTAAAACATCATTCATTTACCAGAAGCTTCACTTTGCTGTTAGGCATGGCTGTATTTTTTTTTCAGTATTCAAATATATTTTTCATTACTAGTCATCTGTATTATATTATTTCACTAGACTGATTTCTAAAATTTTTATTATTAGTATTATTATTTATTTATTTATTTATTAAAACAAAGATGTAGCCTTGGACAAAAATGGGTATGATTAAGTAAATCAAGTTCTTTCGGTTTTGTAATCTGTAAAGGATTTTAGAGATTCATTGAATCAATGTGGATCACAGGATGTCCCGGGATGCCATTAAGTGAGTTAGTTAGTAGCCCAGCTGACTACTACAGGCTCCATCCCTTAAGACATATTTACTGTAGCGGGCACAGCATTGCTTTCAAGGAAAGAGCTTTCACAAGTAGAGTGATTACATTTTAGGATGTTTTTGGAGAATGAAGAATGTTTCACAGGTGTCTTCAAATTAGGTCTTGGAATAACACTTAAGAGAATATTCAGCAGGAAAAGCCAGGACAGTAAAGAGGTATCTGTAATCACAGGAAGCACCTCTAATCCTTTTAAACCATCAATACAGATAAGGTTTCAGCTCCAGGATACAATACCATGCAATCTAATTCAGTTTATCTGTAAATGACTGCTGCAATGCTATTTATTTTACCTATCAAAAGCCTTTACTCTGTCCCATGTTATTAATCCAATCACACAGATGGTTTTTGTATTACTTACAGTACAATCTGAACAAAACCATTTGAATTAACAACAATTTTATAAGAAAATAAATTAATAAAAATGTGTAATTTCCATCTTGCTAAAAACAGATCATTCCTGTTCTTCTGTGGCAATTATAATTACTTACCAAATCTTAAAAGCCATTTACGTAGTCTAAGAGGCGTTAACTCAACATGTTACTACACTATGAGAGTGGCTATATGTACATATTTTAAGTGAACACATTCGTTGCTATTAATGGTCATGCCACATGCTGATGTATTCCAAGTAAATATGACAGCAAACGATAAATGACTTTGAATGTGTATTAGTGGATAGAAGTCGTACGTCTATCAACTAATTTAAAACACTAATGTGCTTTTGAGTTTGGGTACATGGAAAGATCAATCTTGTGTACTGGCAAATTATATACCATTCTACAGATCTCTAGCCTATTAGAGAAGTAACAGGAGATGGGATGTACTCTAGCAAGATTTAGCTTTTGCTCTTTACAAACACAGACGCCACTGAGAACTTACTTTTATGAAATACCAAGAAATGTATGACAACTATATTATAAGATGATATGCCAGGCAGAAGTAAAAATTGTCATTAACTGACTACGTCATGACATTATCAATTACCTAAAGTCTGTGATACAGAATCCTATTTTTTTTTTTTTTCGTGGGGTGAACTTGTGTGCGACCCAAAGCAAAGCCCTCCAAACTGGCAGGATGTTTACCCTGTTTTGCCTCTAGCTCCTCTGGTGTAAGCTGTGGTTTCTTGTCCTCTATAACCGGAGCCTCCTTGGCTACACCAGAGCTGGGGTTGTCTTGACCATCCTTCTCCCCCTCCTCTTCGTCACTGTCATCATCCAGCTTCACTCGGTTCTTCTCAAGCGGAAGGAGATCATTTTCTTTTGCTTTGATAGCAAAACTTATGGGGGCGAAGGAGGCTAAGAAGAAAATACACATAGTTAAAATCCACATACAAAACCAGTGACCCCACTGGGGGCACTGGTATTTTTATGGTTGCAAAATTCATAAGAACCGAAGCCAAGTAGACAAACGATTGTCAGCTTAACGTTATGAATGTATTGTTCTTTTTAAATAAATCTGTTATCAAGTGTTAAAGTCACTACGGTTTTGTTGTATAAAACAATTTTAAATGATTTACTAGATCCATATAACCATTTACACAATTAAAAATGAAAAACTATCATTCCTCCTTTTCTATTACACAATGTAAAATGTCCTGAAGTACATGCGCCATGGTTTCTCGTTTCTGTAAACAAAGAAACATGCTCCCTTGGCTGCCTTCTACTTTGGTAAATGCTTATTGTATGACTAGGACATATTTAAACTGACAATTGCAGCAAACAAAGTAAAATACCAGTGGTATATCGAAAAGGCCTGTACAGTATATGGTTATCTGTTGTAATTCCTAGTGATGAATCAAATATAAAATTAAAATGATGGCCATGCATCAGAGCTCCACAAAGGAATTATATTTCAAAAATGTATTTCTAATATGACAAATTTATGGTGGGAACTGCTAAATTGCCTATTATAATTACCCAGGTGGCTAGTTAACAGAATGCTAAAAAAAAAAAAAAAAAAAAAAAAAACAAGTCACATGCAGCTCTAACTAAAAATCACATTACATTGATTTTTTTGCCCATTAGGCTACATCTTCCCAGCCATTAAATTTTAATGCATCAACTGGTGTGAACTACTGTATTAACATTCAGGACAAAAATGAAATAAAAACTCCTCCTTTATAGAGACAGCAAGCTTAGAGATGCAGCTTAAAGTTCGAAGACTGAAGAAGAATCCATCATTCTGGTCATGTAATCAACTCTCCCTCCAACACAGTTTCCAGCACATACCTTTAATTAGTTTGCCCTCATTAGATGGCATGTCAGAGGAGCAGTTTGCTGCCTTGGTTATCAAGCTTTCTGTGTCTGAAATGCTTAAGACGGACGATTCTCGAGGTGAAACAGCCGCTTCGTTTCCAGAATCTGAAGCAGTCAGGCTCTGAAAAACAAATACAAAAAAATAAATCACCTGAGGGCTAAGATTGTAGGCTAGTGAATGCACAGTTCTAGAATTACTATCATTAGTAGTATAAAGGCAAGTGAAAGGGCAAGGGAAATCATTGAGGGAACATACAGAAGATCCACTGAGAATTGAATAGGTTGTGTCAAGAATGAAATGTTCTCCAGGTCTTTAACAAATCCAGCACTGAAGAACCTCCTTAATGTGAGCCCTGTGCAGGCTACAGCAGCCACAATAAAGGTGTCTGAAAGGATCTGTACATCCTTCAATAAAATCTACAAGCAGAGATTAGTACAACAAGCAAGTTTCTATTTTCAAACAGGTTAGCCATTTCCGAGCGCTGAGCAGTCATCTTACCGTTACTGTGTAATTCCCATTCCTTTCACATTTGATTATTTTCCAGATACGGTACGGAAAAGTGGTTTACTAAACAAAGATTAATGCCCAATTGCAAGTATAAAATAGAAATGACTTTGCTTTATTGAGGACTGCATACCATGACTGCAGAGCTTATATAATGCATGACGGACATGAGAAATTAACTGACAAGAGAAAAGGTGTAAACATGGTATACTTTTTTCATTTTACATGGTACGTCATACATTTAAAATAGTAGAGAACATAGTACCTACTTCCCAATATACCCCCTTTCAGGAAATCATTACATTTAAAAAGGTAACATATATTAGCATTACAGTCTTCTTGCTGTAAACCCTTCTGTCCTCTGCCCCCCCCCCCGCCTTTCTTTACTCCATTTATCCTGATACAACACCAGATGTTTAAGGATAAACACTTCCTCTGCTGCAGATTTAAGCGCCACCTTTTAATAAAGGAAATAAGTGGAGTGATCTGGGGTGACAGCCTCAAAAGCACTTTGCTTTTATGAAAATGGTTTTTAAAAGTACTTTAAAAATTGCTGCACTTAAGGACGACGGGTAACTAATTTTCGATTCAAACAGGAGAACCATTACAAAATGAGTGGAATTCGAATTACATTTACAAAAACAACACAAGGACATGGGGAAAAATGATGCAAGATACATAATAAAACACAATGCTGAAGACACCAGCTGCAACTTTGTCCGTTTGACCCTATGGTTTACATGTAGTGATAACTACCTATCTGCAGCTAAATTACATTTTAATTAAAAAAAAAAAAAACTGAAAACAAGACAGCTACATCCCTCTCTCTGCAGAGACTTTGTACAAGTTACTGTTAGCAGCCATTCATCTTTTCAATTAAGATGTTTTGTAATGAGAACAGAAAATAAAAGGCATGAGTCATTCACTTTAGTGACTGAACAAATATCCCAGTGCTAAACACCTAATTTCCTATATCCTGCTTAAAACTGCAAGAGAATGGGAAAGGACAATGTCAAACACTGTATTCAATTACTGTACGGGTTTTCATACGATGATAATCATGCATCTAAATCAGGATTTTTTTTTAGATACTTTGCACGTACATAACGGTATTTGTTTTCAAACTTAATTTGGGTATTTTAATAGTCGGACAGTCAATACAATTATTCAAATGTATGACTTTTTGTATTTAATTTAATGCTCTGTCTAACTGAGATGCAGCATGTTCCCAGTGGGCTTGTCTGTCAGTTGTTTAAAGCTAAGAGCATCTACAAATAACATATCCATGGATAACATCTACTGAAATGGTAATTGGTAGAAAAATGTAGCGATGCAATAATTAATTGTTATGGATTTTATTTTGCATGCCTAAATGAAACATTCATCGATTGATGAATCACCTTTTTTCACCTTGCATCAATTATTGGCGATTACTACCTGATATTCGACTAGGAAACTGGTTGCGGATTGCTCCTCTACAAAATTGTTATCCTAAAGAGGGATGCACTACTAAAAGAAACAGTGGCCATAATGCAAGCCAGTCACAATAATCCTGCACCATGGACAAAACCCAGTATTGCAGACATTAGCATCATACAAACAAGGGTCACTGTGAGCACGCAATATGGAATAACTTTCTGTAATAAAATCCATATGAAGTTATCAAATTGGTGGTCGCAGGTGGCACATTCAAATTGTGCATTTTGAACAGAATTTATTTATTTTTTTTAAATCAGAATCAGTTACAATTGACCAAGCAACTTTACAGCTATATTTATATTAGACCCAGCAAAGCAAAGTGTTGGAAAAAGCCAATTTGAACAGAAAATACATAAATAAATAAATAATCTTGAAATGTGCCCCGGTTCTTGAGGCTGGCAGGTCATCATTACAACTGCAAGGTGACATGACAGACACTCTTTGTCACCACAGCCGATTTCTGCCTTTGGGAAGTCTGGAAATGCCACTTCCTTCTGCAGTTTATCAGGTGAGCAGCCTCCAGCCAGAGGAATCTCGTGATTCCTCAAGCCCAGTGCAGATGGCTTTGCAGAAAGTAATGGAGACGAATCTGACAGAAGTGAAGAACATGAATGATTGTGAAGGAGGGTGGAAGAAAAGCACTTTGAAATAATAATAATATGACATATACAAGACACCCTCTTTAAGTGCCCCCTTTGATTAACAGAAGAGACGACTAGGGTTAAAAGAAACTGCAAACTGCAGTACTCTCGTGAAGCTGTTCAGACAAGATACCTGGATCTCAGAATTTCGGTTGCTGTTCCATAAAGGACACTATGAGGCTGTTCTAACCCTCCTCCTCCATCAAAAATGATGTAGAGAGCAAAGGAAAGCCTTTTACATAGAGCGCTTTCAATTTACAGAAAACGCCATCAGGAGTGGTAACTGTGGGTTTATCAACTTTCATGACTAAGCTGCAAGATGCATCAAACAGTAAAAAAAATACTTAAAATTTTCTTCACATGTATCATCAAAATGTTTAGTTAGAGCCCCACCCCCCGACAAAATTAGTTGATTTAATGATGCCATTTCCAAGTTGGGCATACTGCTTACTGTACGTGCAAATCACATTGGAAAAACAATAGCTCTCAGCACTTGAAACTAAAGGAACATCAGTGTTCAATTACTACTGTCAATTATGGCACAGTACAAGGGGAATGGTTGCTGCTGGTCCAGTGGTTGAAGAAAAGGGCTTGTAACCAGCAGGTCCCTGGTTCAAAACCCAGTTCAGCCACTGGCTCATTGTGTGACCCACAGCAAGTCACTTAATCTCCTTGTGTTCCGTCTTTCGGGTGAGACGTTGTTGTAAGTGACTCTGCAGCTGATGCATAGTTCACACACCCTAGTCTCTGTAAGATGACTCGGATAAAGTCCTCTGTTAAATAAACTAATAATAATAATAATAATAATAAGTTCATGAAATAGGACGGAAAGTTACCTCTGTGACTTCAGAACAGTTAAGATGATGCCAACAATATGTGGTGACAAATAACTAGAAATGGGGGTTTTAGTAAACATAAAAATTTGTTTTATCTAATGAAAGGAAATAGCAGCTCTTAATTGTTTTTTAAAGCAGGATGTAAAATGTACTAAAGGTGAAGATTACATTTCAAAGCATGTGGTCTCTCATTACTATTAGCAGTGTGTTTTTTTTTTTTTTTTTTTTTTTTTTAAACTGGACAATACTCGTTAAGCTATAGAATGAAAATGTAATAATACAAAAAATTCCTGTGTTCAGAATGAAATAGCAGAAACACTGGATACAAACTGAACTGGATGATGCATCTGTAATGTAATGTAAAAGGAAGAGTCAAGATCCTCAAAAAGCCATTACTCCATTTAAGATTGTCACGGTATCTAAATTCCATCAATGCTGTTAAACAGAGAAGGTCAAACAAACATATTGTCAGTCAACTGTAAGAGGGAAGCAGTCAGTCTCTTCGTCGCATGGAGCAGAACAAAGGAAAACTAGTTTGTGAGGAACAACAAAGCACCCTTGGTGGTATCATCCAAGGGGAATGTCAGATCACAGGGAATGGTTTGTAAAGATGAAGTAAAATGGATATGTGAAAAAGAACCATTGTTAATGTGGCCAAAGGTTGAAACAATTGAAATTAAATGCACAAGGATCCTCATTTTTAAATGAGGACCCTAACACAGACCGTCTGCCGAAAGCCTGCCCGCTTACCCTTCCTACAATACACTTCACAGAGCATGGACGAACACAACTTTAAAAGCATGCTCCGAGTTAACAGTTGTTGGCAGTTGCATAAATACATTTCCTGACAATTATTTTAATGCTAAGTTATGATCTTTCTCTCATACTGACTGCCATCATACAATTCACACAGATGGAATAAAAAAGACGTGATTTAAAAGTGCAGAAAACAGGAAGGTCAATTTATTAATCTATTATCTCCATTTCCACTGAATCTGAACAACTCAATCTCATCTTGGTCCATGGCTGTATTGGTACTGTCACAGTTTATAGCACAGTATAACTCAATCTGCTACAGGATGTTTATAGGGGATAATTCAGGGTACCCCAAATCAAAGAACATTACAGTGAAAAAATAAATATCTGAAATAGGCCTAACCATACGTCACAGTGCGTCACTTACATGTGGACGGCTTGCTATGTCACTTCTACCACAGCTAGGCAGAAGCAATTTCTCTCATCAGCATTCAAAACTTGTAGTCCCGAGAGCCCAATTGAAACCATGATGATAGAAACTAACTGGACAGCTTTAAAATCGCTTTCAAATTGTTTCCTATGGCAGACGGAAACCACTTTGAGAGGGTAAACCTACAAAATGCAATTATTTCACATTTTCCAGTAACAGAAATCCCAAACACCATCAAGGTTGTCTACAACGACAGAAATACCCACAGCCAAAGACATTAAGAGCTTACTAGAGGGATTACCTACAAAGACATTGTAACATTACTAAGCACAGACATAAAGCAGCAATTCACTGTCTACTGTTGGATAGACTCTCCTCTCCATTTCCCAAAAGACAGAATGCTAGATTAGTAAATGTAAAAAGTGTACCTCTATCATATTGCCTCCTTCCTTCAGGCGGAAATACTGCTTCTTGAATTCATAATATGCATTATACTGGTTCCAGGACTGCAGGAATTCAAACCTAACAAAGTGGAGAAAAATAAAATGAAACTGCTCCAGGGACCTGTTAAATGACCCCATGTTTTAAAGCACAATTGGTCCCGGGAGTGTTGTGTTTCTTTCTATAAACCAATATTCAGAGCAAGTTTCTGCCTTTCAGCCGGTTTGTATTCCCACATTTTAAACCAGCCCTAAAGTGTTTCCTTTTCTCTTAGGCACGTAGCTCATCATGCCAGCCCAGTTTAGTTGTAATAGTGTCCTAGTTAAAGAACAGAGAACTGAACTGAACTACAATATTTTATGTATTTCAACTACATGCCACTGTTGGTTTCCGTTAAGAAAGAGCTTTTTATTTATTTATTTCTGCTCTCCAAACAGAGCTAGCTATTAATTATATATTATTATTATTATTATTATTTTAGGACCCTAAATGTATTTTACAATTCATATTGAGAAGTCCTCCCCCCTCCCCCAACCCCTGTCAAAAAATATGTAAAATAACAAAAGATACAGCAAACAAAACAAGAATATAGTTTTGGTAATACAATTTTAAAAAGGAATGTGGATTTAACCTAGACACATGATACAATAAACTGCAGCAATATCTGGCACAGCCTTTATCCTCACCTTGCATCGTTCTTGGCACGGACACTGGTTTCAAATTTTAACCCATTCCTTGCAACATACTCAGCGAGCTTGTCAATCACAGGCTGGGTGTCTGGAGGAGGGGGAATAATGGCAGCCACTGGGGCTTGGGAACTAAAAAACAAAGAGAGAACAGAATTAAAACAGAGGATACTACATAACTTTTAAAAGTGAGAAGTAGTTGTTTATTTATAATGGCACATTTTATATATATATATATATATATATATATATATATATATATATATATATATATATATATATATATATACACATATCCTGTAACAACGTGCACTTGATCCTCGACTTACAAGCTTCCATGTTACAACAGGTGCACGGCACGCTTCCATTTACAACGCACAGCACTTACGACTCTTTTGCATTATTACCCTGCTTTGACTTTACGACATCGATACAGCATTTACGACACGGCGAGCCCCATGACATGCGTCATGTGCGCAGCTCAGTGTCTGAACCGCTGTACCTGCCGTGGTCGCCCTGACTCAGTCTAGCGGTTATTTATGCATGTAACTTTTTTTTTTTTTTTTTTAGAATTTATTTGCCCTTAGCAATGACTGATAAGAGCAATGGACTCAAAACGAAACCTAAGGTGTGAACTCCGTCACATGATTTTTTCAGGCGATCATAATTCCTGCTAGGAGTACACACACTGAATACGCCATTGGAAAGCCCCAAGTCTGTACTTTTAAACAAGCCAAGTAGGTGTCCGAGAAGTATGCACGTAATACCTGGGCTAAGTGTTAAGATTTAAATAAATGTTTGCATGAGTACAATATAACAGATCATTTTTGTAAAACTATATTATCTGAGTCAGGAACGTAACCCCAATTTCTAACATTGTTCATATGCTTCAACTTACGACGCTTCGACTTACAACGCGACTTTCAGGAACCAATTGTGTCGAAAGTGCAAGGACTGCCTGTATATATATATATATATATATATATATATATATATATATATACACACACACACACACACACACACACACACACTTACTTTATGTGTTTCTTGCAAGACTGCAAACAGACAAATACAATGAGTTAAGGTGATTTTGTTAGCTACTCCTACTTTAACAAGCTGAGTGACGCACCTTGTTGGCACAGTGGCTGCTTGAGTAGAAACCGTCCTGCTGGAGGCCTCAACTGCAGCCGGGGGAGGTGGAGGCGTGGTGCCCGGAGGGGGAGGGGCCACCACTCTTGAAGATGTTGGTAAAATTCCAGCGGGCAGAGAGTTGTAGTAGGTGTTGACGTCTATCCCGGGAGGAGGAGGGGCAAGGCAGTAGGTCCCATCAGGCAGCGTGTAGTACCCATAATACATTGCAGCTACTGTTGCTATAAAAAAAAAAAAAAAAAAAAAAAAAAAACACAATGGTGTTGATTTCAACTAAAGGTTATTTTTGAACCACTGCTCAACTAATATTGACTGAAGAAATAATACCTTCTTTAAGAACAAGGCTGTGCATTGCTCTTGTGCATTGTGTACTGTATTATTAAAGCGAACTGATTTTTTTTAATAGTCTACCGCAATTACAGAAACTTTTTTAAATTTTTTTTTTTTAAATACAGAACATGATTATTAACACAATCAAATTGTACAATTGTAATGTGTAATCACTGTAATTAAAACAAATTACAATTAGACCATTAATAAATCAATCAAACTTTGAAGTGTTACAATGTGAGAAAAAAATATCCACAATATTGTTCTATAACACAGGAAGCTGTCGAACGTTTTTTGCCAACAAACTGTGGGCAAAATATATTTGCTGACTATGTGCCGGCAGTTGTGCTGATTTGCAAATAATCCTCTCCTGACACTGTGAATCTGTACTCTTGACAGACACCCAACCCAATTTAAAAAGGTCAACCACAGCAACATTCGAGAACCAATTAAAGATTGATCCAGTCAAATGTTTAACTCTGTGCTTCTGCATGAGATGGAAAGAGGCAGCTACAAAGAGGCTGGCACATGGCATATAAATTACAGCATAGGAGTATACAGATCAGCAAGCGCAAAAATAGCATCGCTGCTTCATCCACGTACACCGAAAACCTTTCGTTTAAAAACGTGTTACTGTGGGTATTGAAACATTAGGAATCATGTTTCTGCATTTTGGTGACAAGTAATCATGTATTTTTGCTCGGACTCTCTTTTCTTTTGCTGGAGGAGCTGTATAAGAATCAGAGGACAGCTCCAGAGAGGATTGCTAGGTTGCTGATTACTCATCATGTCGCCAGCTAAAAACAATCCCAGACCTTTGCACTTCAAAAGCTCTAACAGCGAGCAGAGAGGCAAGTTTGAAAAAATGCTGTGAATTCCTGCAATGTTTGTTGTGCTACATTATATCAGACACTTAATAATATGGGAGACTACAACAACAGCACTGGTTTCTAAACACAGATGACTCTTAAATCGGTAAATGGGACAGCACTGTCAACGTTTGCATAAAGACAGATTTAAGGACTCATCAATTAGCACCTTCTTACTGTCTTACACCGATCCCTGTGTTGACTCCAAATAATAATTACTCCCTGAACATACTGTTATTACAAATGAGTAACATATTTCCAGGCCACTACTCTGGAAGCCTCTGAAGTGGACTAGCATTTTAACCAGATTGTTTAGACAGTCAAAGCTGTACTACTGCTGATCCTGCCAACTACTACAAGGGAAATTGATTTTCCTATTCAAGACATGAACCTAAATACAATGTAATCTGAAATAATGATCTGGTACTCACTGGAATGTATATTGCCTGAAACATAAAAGGGACTCATACAAATGATTACCATTATATTAGTATAAGAGTATACTAAAATTGATTTTGGAATTGGAAATTATTAGATACAAAGCTTTTATACAGGAAATAATACAGGAAATAATAAAAAGAAACAAAACCAGTAATATGCCATTTCAAAAGACTTAACTAGTGGTTTAGCTGAATCAGTATTTGCTTTTTATCTAGAAGAATCACTTAAAATAGTGCATTCTGTTCATTTATGCAGCCTACAATAACCAATGAAATGACAGCATGAAGAGGTAGCTTTAATTACAAAGCACATATACAGCATAGCAGTGCCACAGTGAAATGTTAAAAGGTAGCGGACTGCAGAATACAGAGAACATCTTTGACATCATTTTAATAGAAATCATGTTCCACTCAAGAGAAAAAAACAAGTTCACACCTCAAGAACTCCTTATCTGCAGACATTTAAATAGGACAGGGGAGCACATAACAAAATTGCACCACATTTACATTTTCTTTCGAGACGAACAGAATGAAAATGAAAATGCTGGCGACAGGCCCATATGAATGTAACTTATCTTTACATTGGTAGACAACAACAGTCGTAACAAAATACCACAAAATAGAAATACAAAAATAAAAACTGTGGCTACGTATGCTTTTTTATTGCATCAACAACTTTGTTTACGTTGTACAGGGGGGGAGCGTGCCTTTAAAGGTCTGTTAATCAATGTTGACTGACCTGTTTGAAAAATATTTGCTATGACACAATACCCATGTCCTACAACAACATTTGTCAAATTGCTGCAGTGCAGGTCTAACAAACACAATGGGCAAATACTGATCTAGACGACACAGTTTGAATGAAGTGTCTCACTGATCTCTTAATCCACAGAGTGAGGGAATTCGTTTTAATAGAAATGCCAGATCCGGACAGAACAGAACAGAAGCCAGGTCTATGGTACAAATCTCAGCCCAGATTAACAAGCCAGTCCCTATTTAGTATTTTACATAGCTTTCAAGTTCACAACTCAGTGAGATAAAACTACTTTGATTAAAAGTAATAATAGTCAATCTAAAAGCTACCATTTATTCAATATTTTATCCTTTAGATCGCATTGGTCAACACAGTCTTAATTAAAGCACTGCTAGACAGAGTTTTCCTTCCAGCAAAATATGACCAATCAGGTCTAAATAATTACCTTGAATAAGCACATAGTTATGAGAATAGGTTTAAGATTTACTGTACATTCTTAGGTTATGCTATTTGGGTTTTCTCTTGCAACTGTTACATAACATATCAAATACAAATCATGACCGACTTGCTTTCTCCGAAGATTATTTTACATGTTAGTCCTCAACAAGTAAAAGTTACCTTCCAACAACAAAAACAGTCTTTATTACTCAAATATTCAGTCAGCAAGTCTTCCACAGAAATCAAAAACATAATCTCCTTGCTTTAAGATAGACAATAGGCTTAACAAAAAACAAAAACAAAAACAAAAATATACCAACAAATATTTTTATTTTTTTTTTTCTCTTATATTCCAGAGTAATTTCAATCCTCACCTGCTGGAATCTAACTGCCTGCAATCAAGCAAGACTTTCAGCAGAGCAACAGATTTTGAAATCAACCACAGTTCATAAAAGAACCGCACAGAGGGAAAATCTAATTGATTCGGCTAGAGAGCAAAGCCTTTCACTAAAGACCTCAAAGCTACTTCTGAGGGACTGAAACTCTACTAATTTCATAAATAACAATATGAGGTTTATAAAGCTGTTAACTCAACCCAGGAACATCAGACCAAAGGGGTGAAAAAAACCAGTCTTGGGCATTCAATAATTTGCTGTATGATATCTGGTGTTAAGGATACAGCAGATAATTGCAATTTGAATCCATATTAATATATAATTTTAGGGGGAGGGGGGCACAACACTAACAATGTGTTTTTCTCTGAAAAAAAAAAAAAAAACAACTTAAAAGTAGACAGTTTATTAAAAATGCTTCATGGCAGCAGAAGCAATAGCAGGCCAGTGAGTTACCATATTCAGAGATGGTAACTCTGCTTAACTTACCACTTAAAAACAGAAACTCAACATCATCATTTATTTTGCATAGAATTAGATATCTGCTGAGAAACAAGATGACGGCGCTTCTGCTCTAGTGAGTAATAACTGCACCGTGCCTTTCTTTTACTATAGAAAGTATACTCACGGTCTGTAGGGTACTCTGCTTGCGCGGTTGTTGATGCTGCCACCGCCGCCGCTGCTGCTGCTAAACTCTCTTCTGCTTTCTTTGTTGCCGCATCGTTGTCTTGCTGGGCTTTCCGGACCAAGGCTGCCAAAGGGTGGTCTGGATCCATTACTTGCAATGGCTGAAATACAAATCAAATCTTTTTCTGTGAGGTTTCCCATACCAGTGTTTACTAACCCAAACTTTGCCCACAGGCATTAAAACCCAACAGCCTACATTCAAGCAACAGAAATCTGTACACTAATTGGTTGCAGTACAAGTGTCCCTCCTCAACACCAACAAAACAATGAAAGTATGCAATTTGGTTTCAGGAATACTAATATTACGAGTTTGCAGATATAGCAATGCAGTATTGCAACACAATTCTGTTCTACTCTACTACACATAAGCAATGCGCATACTGCAAGTGCTAAATCATGGTTACAAAATGACTTTGAATTCAACCCCTTTCATTTAATCAGTAATTATGCTGAGAAAAATAATGACTTACTGAAATCTGATACCGACTGGAATGTATTTTGCTTGGAAGGGACATGCATCCAATTAGTGAACAATCTATAATGAACTCTTCAGACAGAAGAAAATGGGAGTCTATGTATTCATTTTCTTGCAAGATTTCCCCCTAAGAAATGAACTGAATTCAATACATTTAATATAAAACAAACAAAAAAATACCTTCATAAGTTCTTCAAGTCTGTTGCACTTTTTAGAGGCAAAGAGACTGGGATGAAGGTAACATCCATCTTCATCATCGTCCGTGTCATCTGTTCCAGAATCTAAAAATCAGAAAAGATAGAAATCAACGACGCAAAAAAACAACAATTTTGTTTGATTGCAATGCACTCAATAATCTTTGTAAAAGAATGCATCCATCATATTAACCAAGTTTTATCTTACTTTAAGATACAAATCTTTACCTTTATCAGATATGAAGTATATAATGTGTTTAATAGGAATCCCCTTTAAGCTAGATTTCACTTAGTTATGTCCTTTAAGCCTAGGTAGAACAGGAAAGGTTACATTTACAGAACAAGCCTACATGAAAAAGAAAATCTTAATTGCTTGGTGCACTGGATTATTAATGAGTTTTCTCACCTAACAGTTCTATTGAAAAATCATTTCAAACTGATGGGTGCCTAGGGACCTGTATGAATTATGTGCAGATTAAAAGATTACAATTAGTGATCTGCAGGCTCTTTCTGTTAATGGAATCAGGACTTTCTTTTCCACATGGAAAATCTTGTTAAGCTTGCTATTGAGATTCTGCACTGAAACTGTCTGTACGGAAGAGAAGCTTGTGCTAAAATAACAAGTCCCTTTGAAAAAAAAAAAAAACAAGAGAGAGTGACAAATTACTTTAAAATAAGATTGCCTCAAAGGGAGCACTTTCTGAAATGGCTTATGAGCTGACTGCAGTGTTAATGCTGCATGTTCTTGCTGGCCTCCAAAATGCTCAATCCTGCAAACACTTACTCTGGTTCTCATCTGGTTTGGTCTCAGTCTGTGAGGTGTACCTGCCCTCCTTCATGGCCTTCAGGATGTGCTTGTAGTAAGGGTTCAGGTAGTGATCAAAGCGCAAGAAATCAAACTGGGAGTTGCGGGACTGCTTGGCTTTCAGCATGATCTCAAACTGAGCTCCTTGTTTGCTGACGAAACTGGCTGTGCGCTCAATGATTGCATGCATTTTAGTTGTTGCAGGCTAAATGGGGGGAGGGGGGAGAGGAGAAAAAAAATAACTCAGGAGTATATTTTTGCAAGGAGCACTTGAAAATGTAGCTTTATATCTAAAGAAAATGATGAATGCCCATACATCACATGCCTGCACATTGTGTTTAACCTATATATGCAAGGGTATAAGACACTCGGAGGTCCAAAATGCATAAATCTGTAGATTTCTAACAAACACAAATGAAGAAACATCATTTTTTGAGCAACAGTGGCTTTGAATAAGAAGAAAAGAAGGCACCATGGTTTAAAACATTAAAATGTCTTGGCGGTCTATGAATGGCAACCTACAGTTACACTTCCCAATTCACGTTCTTACAATGCATGTGCTGTAAATCAGCTTCACTTCAAACCAAAATCAGGCAACTTGTGCATCTCTTTACTATTTCCTTGAAACTTTAACGAATACATTCTTCTTGTATCCTAAGCAGGTACAGCTCCGCAGGGCTATGACGACTCTACACACTCCAGTTTGGACTTCTGAGAACTGGCATTTTCACACAGTACAGTACAAATGCAGAGAAGCTCGATAACTCAAATAGCAAAAACTCAAATTCTTGCAAACAGCAGGCCTGTGTTAAATAGGGCATGACTTTTTAAACAGCACTGAACCTTGAAAGTAATTGTGGTTGTATGCCGACAGTTATATGGGTTTTTATCAATAAGTTACCTGCTATAAAACAGCAATTAATAGGATAAATAGCTTTATTTGTTCTATTATATTAACTACAGTAGATTTACAGGCTGCCTATCGCCTCCATTGCTGGTCTTTTATTCTCATGATATTTTTTTTGTATATACCTTATAAAATTGTACATTAATTGAAAGCACATGTTCAAAGAATCAAGCCTGCTTTACTAATTGGATGCTTCAAGTTTAACAATTCAAGGACTCTGCGAAGACTATCAAAATCGCATTACAAGAACTGCAGGTAGTATCAACCATTCAAGCTTAAAGTTTCTTAGGACTGATCCCTCAGGCCGTGATTAGGATAAACCTTTTGGATCTGATAGGGCTAACCGCTTAGTATATGAAACAGAAATCAAAAAAGGGATCTTAAGATAAAATCTGTAACAAAAAAAACTTTACAGTAGATCACATTATCTAATATTATTCCAGAATTAAGGCAGCACTTAATCTGTAATATCCAGGCAGTTTAACCTTTGGAACGTGTAAACCTCCAGTGAAAAGTAAATCATTTTTATAATTAAAAAGGGATTTAACACTTTTGCAAGTGGAATTATTTTAGTAGCGTGAAAAGGATGTAAAATACTTAGGAAGCCCCAATGCATCGCAGCAAAATGTCTTCATTATAAGTATTCAGGATTAAATACAGTGCTGTTCTGTAATGTATTCCCCCCCCCCCCTTTTTTTTTGAGACAACAATTTCAGGAAAAAAGGTTATAGGTCACAACAGTGTATAAGTCGCTCCCTCCTTTTTTAGGACCCCCTAAATACAAATAAATACTTACAAAGGTTTTTGCAGTAATAATAAAAATAAAAAAATAAATTAATGTACTTACCAGCTCCACATCAGGGGCTACACAGAGTCCAGGGGGAGCAATGAACGGCTCTTCACTCTCTTCTGGTTCCTGTTCTGCTGTGCAAATAAAACAGGGGCCAATTAAACCCTTTAACATGCCAAGCATTACCTAAGCTTATTAAAAACTCAACAGATCACCTATAATGTATTCACATTTATTACTAATAGGTTAAAAGTCAACTTCCTAATAAACATTCAATTAAATGCTTTAAAAAGAAAACACAACTTTGATTTACAAACTTTTGGCTCAGGCGGGTTTAAAGGCATTCTGTTTACAGATTCGGGATAAAAATGTCTGGGCAGGTCATTTGGAAAATTAAACTGCATGCCGCGTTCACTAGGGATGCCGAGAGCATTTAATACAACTAGAACACTCATCCTAGCTGCAAGTTCGTCCTTAAACCATTGCCTTGTAAAGGTTAATGGAAGACATTTTTAGGGTTGATTAAATAATACGAAACTGACATTCAAAAACTGAACAGTCATTGATGCAACAAAACATTCAAGCTTAATTACATCTTATTAATCACTTTGTCAATGGCAAAACTTAGTACCTGTTTTAATTTTGACTTTTTAATTAATTAATTTTGAAACTGAGGCAAGCCTGTATATGTAAGTGTTCATAATCTGACACCTAATACATTACAATAAATTCAGCATTAAAGTGGTAATTTAGGGAGTATAATTATATATATATTGTGAGCAGGGAGAAGGTAAATTCTTCGCTGCCAAAGAAAATACCTGTGTGAATGGATTGTTTTCACAATGTGTTTAATGGTTAATGATCCTCTGCGCCTGGAAGTAATTATAAATTAGAACCAGGTGCAGGGTGTTTAGGAATGGCAGCTAGTCTGCAGAAGAGTGTGTAGCCCGCTTGGGAGTGTGTAAAGTTAGGTTCCTGCATTTTGTTAGCTAGTGCTTATTTAGTGAAGGGTTATATATATATATATATATATATATATATATATATATATATATATATAATATATATATAAATACTTCCGTATGAAGCCCCTGCCATGAAAACAACTAACTGTCATTTCACTGCTAAAGCACAGGTGCGAGTCATCATCTTTAGTGCAAAGCCAATGTTATAGCCCCCTGCTTTTAACATGGGATATAATTTCCCAAGTCTCGGTACAGGGTTTTTTTTAACGCTAAATAATGTATCATCATTTGTATCGGAACCTTCTACAGAACATTTTTTTTTTCTGTTTTCTCATTTATGCATTACTGTTACATTAACAAGGAAATACATCACAATTAAGTATGGCTTCCTATACATTTACAGTGCAGATGGCAATATATATATATACACACACACACACACAAAGCAGAATGTGATTACTAGTTATCACATTTATGCTAATCAATAAAAAAGTAATAAATTGTAATTAGGAATTAATCTGTTCCCTTTCAGCAGTTCCAATTTAAGATTTCAATATTCTTATTAAAATTGGCACAGTTTAGTAATCCATTATAATGAATCATGTAATATGTATTGTAAGTGTATTACAGGATTACATATAGAAAGTGCAAAAGCTCACATAAGACAGTACTGTCTATGGAATGCTAGGTGCAGGGTGGAAATGTAGATTTACACATACAGAAAGAGTGGGCAAGTTTAATTAAGCCAAACCTTACTAATCAGCAGTTGATGTTCATTATTCTGTTAAAATACATGAAGACTTTTTTTATTAGAAAATAAAAAAGTCAGTTAGAAAAGTGGGTTTCTAAACTGTCAATTTTAATTATCACATTCAGTACTTTGGAGGTCTGTCAGAACTCTGTAATGCTCCCTCTGAAAAACTTCTACCCTGTATTGGAAATCACTAAATTTAACAATGAGACAGGCGTGCATTCATCACACCACAACATACTTGCAGAAGGGTAATTACCTGAATAAGTCAAATAAAAAAAACTCCTGTTTTGCAGTCCCAATATTAGCTGAGCTACTGCAAAGGGAGGTTACATCGACTCTGTAATATAAGCTTTGTGGGGAGGATGACCAGTTATGTAATTGTTATTGTACTCAGTTAATTATACTATTTTTAAGCATTTGTACACAGCAAAATAGGCAGACCTTGAGGCTTCTTTGTATAGGTTCTGATTAAAGGGACATTATCATAAAGCACACAAACAGTAAATAGTGAGCAAGACTATTTTTTACACACAAGGCACTTTTACTCCAGCTAGTTCATCAACCAGCAATCCCTACTGCACTCACAACAACAACAGCAGAAAATGATTTGGTTAAACAGAATATTAGATGGTGCATTCAATCTGTGCACTAGTCCAAATACAAGTGGCATGCATTAAACAGGAAGAAAACAACAAGCGAGTGTAACACAGGCAGAGTTTGCTGTTCCCTTCTCACACATACACTGCTTTGATATTGAAAGTGACTCTGGGGTAGGAGTTCTCTAGTATGAAGGAAAACAATAGCATACCATAAAGCTTATTGTAAAATAAATCTGCCACTGTAGCTGGTGGATTCACTTACCAGCCTCCTTGGCTAACTCCTCCTCTTCTGTGGGCTGTGAGGGGTCGTAGTAATCAGCACTATATTGAAACCCCACTGCATTATAGGTGCCCTCGTCAGCCAAGGCCTCACTCAGGCGCTTATATTCTTCCTCTTGAAATTAGAAAGGAGTAACACAATTAGAAAATGATACACAGAACAACGGCTAGACAATAATAATAAAAAAAAAAACATTTAATAACACAGTTTGCGTAATGCAAAAAATATTTTTTAAATGAACATCACAAATGTATTACGCATAATCTGCGATTCCTATTCACAAACTTCCAACGATGCAGAGTTCACTGGTGAATGACCGAAGCATTTGAGATTTACAGCTGTGCCGATCCATCATGATTCAAAAAGCTTCAGGTAGCCTTTCAAATATTTACCTGTCTGTCTGTGGCATTATCTAACCAAGCCATTTTTCTGTCCGGAAAGGTTTAAACAAACCTACTGTTGTCCTGAGGCGTTTTGTTCAATGATCCCAGATGCAGTTTGTAAGAAAGGATTTTTTTTTTAGCTGGCTGTTGTGTTACTGAATATAGTTAGCCAGCATGTGAATATACTTGCACATATTTAGTCGTATGTCACTAATGATGTAATAATAAATAAAATAAATGATCATAATCATGTAAATAAGACACTGTAAAGAAGAGGATTGTAGATGGACAAATGGAAACTTGTGCATGTTGTAAGATTTGTCAGATCCCATTAAGGACAGGGGTGCTTACATTTTATTTAATCTTTTTAACCCCGGAGTAACTGACTTAGAAAAGCCAAATGTCACTTATCAACGAGACATGCTCTCGTGTATTGCAATATTGTTTATCGTTATTACAAGTGCAGTCCCATTTGCTCTGTAAAGCCCAAGGAGGACTTTATTTTGCATTAAAAAAAAAATCCTGGTGTCCAGTGAGAATTGCAAGGTCTCCTTTTCCTTTCCAAATGGCTACTGTTAAACAGATCACAAACAAGTGAGTACATGAGCAACCGGTGGGCCAAAAACAACACTTTGTACACAGGCAAGTACAGTTCTCAGACAAAGAAAAACGTGTGCTGTAAAGAAAGTTTCCTCTGGGTGTAGTACCTTGCCTTGCCTCTTCCTCAAGCAAGTCCGTATGTAAGGCTAAATACCTCTCCTCGTCACACAGGGCCTCGATTCTGGCCTCCTCCTCTGAGAGATGGTAGTCGCGATTCCATGATTCTGCATCGTACTCAGAGAGGTCATGTAAATGCCCGCGGCCATCGTACCTGGAAAATGAACATTAGGGTTAACTTAGTGAATCATACTGCTTTTAGCACACCACATACTTACCCTTAAGGGGATCCTAAAATTAAAGAATAATGGAAGTACTACTGCAATTCAATATTTTTTTACAGCAAAATACAGCACATTAATACAGTACAATTTCTATGAAGCGCAGGACAGAAACCTAACTTAAAAATATAAATATATATTTTTAATGAATAAAAGGAATTACTTCTGGAAGAGAAATGCATAATAAAACTGAATTATACTCGAGCTGTGATAAACAGAAACCCTGCATGGGGACTCTCACAGCTTACCTTACATGGTTCAATCAACCATTCCTGTTTTTTTTTTCCTTTCTGTGTAACTTGGGGCAAAGTATTTTCTTTCCTCTACAAATGAAAAAAATGTACATCCACACAAACCCGAGCACATAAATACCTATCCGTTAGAACGAAACGGACGAAATTTCCCTGCGTTCACTCCGCTATCCCACCTCTCAGTCCAGAGTTCTTCGGCAAAAGAAAGGTGCAGGCGCTGATGAGCCAATCAGGGCTAGGCTCGACCCCTAGCCACTTCGCTGAGGAAATAAGGTCTGGATTACGTGATAGAGAGACACACACATACACATTGGAAACAAGTACTGCGACATGCAGATTAAGAAGGTTCACTATCATTAATGGCAAACAGATCTAGGACCAGTCTAAAGTTTTTATTTTTTAAAATAACGCTGGAGTACATGGCTATGAAGACTACATATGAATATATTTATTTTATTTATTAGTATTTGGTATGGTGGGGGTTAATACTTCTGGATAACATTCCTCAATTGTTACCAATTTTAGATGCTTTTATCATGTTAATGTAGGGTCTCTTCCAAACAACATTTATTGTTAAAATAATATTGGGTGTTCCCACCATTAAATCACTTAGGAAACTTTTTGCATATCAACGCTGTACTTTTGTAGACTGTTTAAAAGGAAATATTTACATGCAATAATGGTACCTACAACATGTCAGCTGAAATTATCATATACATATTGTATTTAGAATGCAGTCCCATGCCATGTACATGAGTCCTGGTTGCCACTATATGTTAAAGAAACCTTGTGAAAACATTGAAGGCAGGTAGGGCAGGCGAATGAAAATCAAAATGAACCTCCTTAATTTACTGTTTTCATTTACAGAACTGAAATTTGCTCTGGTCTCATTTCAACACCAGCCAATTTTGCCAGATCATGCACACAACAGGCCTGTATTCTAACATGGCAACAAAGAAATGTAGGTGCCTTCAGGTCAGTGGCTATGAAAACATTAATGTACACTAGGTTACACTAGGTACACAATGCAAGGGAAATATCCTGAGCAAGCACTGCCAGTGGTAAATGTACCAGAGCAGATTCTTTGAAAGATGCAGCGTCCTTTTCCCAGTAGTGGTCAGAGATCGGATTCTGGAATGGCAAAGGGGTGTTCTAACTTAGAACTGTAATACAATTGTGTGTTTTATACCCTTAGTCATTTATATAAGCGGCTTAATAATTTACTGTTTAAAATACTACACTGATTTCATGCATTTGCTGGACCAGGGCTCCAGTTTAACACATAGGTTGGCAAACACCCAATTGTGAAAAAAGTGACCTATTAAAATGTATAAAATTACTGAAATTGCGGTAAGTTTTGTACAGTACCAAGCCACAAAAAAAGAAGACGCAACATCTTAATGTTAGTACAGTTTTGCTTTTCCAATATTTTATGCATTGCGTCTTCAGCTTTATCGAAAATGTATGCGAAAGCCAGGCAATCTGTTGTCCGCTGTTGTGTCAAGGACTGATTTCTTAAAGAGGAAAGAGAAAAACAACACATCCCAGCTGTCCTTTTGGAAGGCATTACATTAGTTGATTAGGTATAGTTTTCCTTTTTAGTTTATTAAACCGACCTATCAATCATGATGCTCTTGTCCCCCATCCATGGGATAAGGTGCTTGCCCTGTTCGTGGTAGAGAGCCCTCTCATCGTCCCGGAACACCTTACACTCATAGCCGAACACCAGCAGCTCGGCAAATTTACCAACGCTATCATTTGTCTTCTTACTATTCACAGCCTTTTGATCCTTCTTACTCACGCCGCGACGATACATTCCTGCAGCGGCAACAGTAAATTCTCAATACGAGTTATACACCCTCTGTTTAAAGTTTGTTATTCTAGTAATAAGTACTAGAGGTGTAAATACTCCACAACACTTCAAAAACATAACATTCACACATACCAGTCAACATGGCGGATTAGGAAGATTCAGTGCTAATTTGACCACAGCAGATTCGTTAAAAAAACGCTTTGATTATTTTATTTAAAAAAAACATATATATAATAATATTACTAGTTTGTACATGTTATTATATTTATATTTTTACTAGTGTGTCGTATTTGTGCTGTATCTTTATAGTTTATCACCCAAACAGGACATCTGCTCAGCTGAATGTGCTTTGCCAAATCGTGAATTATTTCTCTGGTTGCTGGTAGACGACGTAGGATGAAAAACGAACATTCAAAGTAGTCGCATACTTGAAACATTAGAGCTTTATAAATGTAGCTAACCTTATATTTGTAATATTTGGTACCTTCAAATAAAATATAATAGCAGAAAACCATTAACCCATTTTAATTAAAGGTTGTTAATAACTTCTGGGCAGGATTCTTATTGGTCCCGTGTTCCATATGTACTTTTTTGTTGTCTTGTGTAAAACATCCAAAGGAAGCCACGTGTTTGTTTTGTTTTTGTGCATACAATTAATACATTATAACAAGAACTATAACAGTCTTCCCACACAGCATCTTTACATTATTGAATCTTACCTGTCACACACCTCAATTTGCTGTGCAGGTCTCACGTGTGCAGTTTTGAAATAAACAGCATTTTATAGCAAACGTGTATTGTCATTGACGAGATTTCCAGAGTGAAAACCTGGGATATGTTTATTTTTCTTCATCAATTAATGTCGTAGCAACCCTGAAGAAATGTGTTTTTATTGCAGATTATATATATATATACACACATATTATATGTTAATGTGTCTTTTAAACTTGCTAATAAGCAAGTGACTTGCTTAAGGTCACCCAATGAGTCAGTGATTAAGCCAGGATTTGAACTATGGATCTCCTGGTTACAAGCCCTTTTCTTTAACCACTGGACCACACAATAGCCATAGACATTACTTAACGTTACAGATGACCATTTTCACCTATCATAACATTGTTGAAAATAATTTTAGACTCTATTGTTAATCCATACATAGTGTAATTATGCAATAATGAAATAAAACAATGATATATTAAATCACAGCCATATATTCTTCTATACGTTACAGATCATATTACATTGTTAACTTAAACACAGTTATTCAATACTAAAGATTCGAAGACCTTGGAATGTGATTCTCAACCTTGGCCTGGACACCTGGAGATTTAAGTTGAGATTTAATGATTCATCATCCAATTTTTAAAACATTTTACATTTTTAGAGATATGGTTTGAGATCTAATGTTTCGTTAAGCCCATGTGGTTCCATAGATTTAAGCATAAATCCAGAATGACTCTCATCTCATTAGCAGATTAATTGTATAAACAAATCTCAGAGACCGAGACTTTTTCGAGTCCTATAAATTTAAGACGAAATGTAAGAGGAATCTGATGGATATAATTGTTAGTGGTCAAGTCTAAAAGAAGAAGAAATATTTGAGTGTTGACCAAACTTGTCTCTACGAGTGTCATCGAGCAGGGTATACATGGTTTATATGTCATTGCTGTTAACTACTTATTAACTTGTTAACTGCTTTTAGGAAAACAAACTGCAAGATGTTTAATATACAATGAGAAAGTTACCTTCTTGAAGCTCACTGTAGGAGTGTCATACATTATATAAGCATCAATGCCTTACTTGAAAACAACTCAAACATTTTGCAGTCTCTCCCCAATTTAGCTCGGAGTACATACTAGTTAAAACAAGATAAGTGCTTTGTCAGGTCCTTCACTCTGTCAGAAAATGTCTTCACTTGTGTAGTTCGGTTAGGTTTTAATCAATACTCTGTTAAGCATACAGCAATGCTGGCTTTTCAGCTGTGAACTCAGAGTCAGGGAATCATTACTAAGCCTAGTCCCAGGTGCGATTCAGTCTGGTAGCTTCAATTTGTTGGCAGAGCTGTAATGTCTCAGCTGTTCATTTGTATACAGCAGCATGAGGAGAGTGTATTTTCTTTGACAAGAGAGTTTCGTACTTGGAGCTGTGACCTATTCTACCACAAAATGCACTTTCTTTAAAATGGTCGGGACGGTACCTAAAACAAGAACCGCAGTGACTCACTATCTGGTGATGGTTGCAATTCATTTTGTTTAATGTAAATACATATCTGATATATTTAAGCTAAATCATTTAACATGCAAGCTGATATACTTGCTCTATCATGTTGCATGTAGCTCAATGTTGTTAAAAGAGTGACAAGACCCTGACTCACTTCCTGTGATTTATATTGCTCAATTTTTACTGAAAGGAAAACAATGTACTTCACCTTATAACACAAGCAACAAACAATGTAGCTGACCCTGCAACCAAGTTGTTTTTTTATAAACAAAGACAAAGGGGGATCCAAATGATTTTTTTTTTGGTAAACTGTTCTCAATTCACAGTTTTCAAGCCCCACTCCCACATCCAGTAGACCTATCCCAACATTACCAAGGTTGATCAAGACATACAGACTGTGAAAGCAAGTCTGAACAGCACCAGTATAGCTACACTGCAACAACAGGTGTTTGTTTGAGTTCTGGGTTGCCATGGTACACTCAAATATACTAGTGACCAGCGCCTGTCTGTCTTGTAGATTTATGCAATTGTCTTATGTTGTTAGTACTGATCATTATTTTCATCCCAAATCTGACCCGGCCAAGTAAGCACAAGAATGCGTAATTAAATCTAATGTAGACAAAACGGAGCAGCTGGAAATAGTATTATGTGTTAATTGCATCTCTAATCCACCTGCCCTTCTTTGTCATGCTATTAGAGGTATGCTCACTGTGATCCAGATTCAAGTCAAGACATTGACGGCTGTCATCGTTAATCACCTTGTACTAGAATAAGCTTCACAGGAGATTGCTCAGTAATCTGAACAGTTTTTCTCTTTTCACATAAAGAAAAAAAACAAAAACAAAAAAAAAAACATGTGCAAATATGGTTCACAGAGGCATTTTTTACAATACACACATTTGTATTAAAATAAAATGTTACAATATTATAAGTTAATATGTTGTGTGTAGGGTGGCTTTTATTGCATATAAGAGATGCTCATACACAATTAATAATATAGTCACTTATATGTGCTCAATCTAATAGTTTATTATAGATTACTGGTATGTTTTTCAACTAGAAATCCCATGTGATAATGATAGGAAGGTACTGGATCTCAAATGACCAGCCGAAGTAAATATTGCCCATCCATATCTATCTCATTCTCTTTGCCAACAATGCTTTCAGTATAGTGAGGAGATGCTGGCATTTTGTTCACATTAATCAAATAAAAAAACTTGGGCACAAAATTACTCCATGCATAAAAATTGCCTTTGTAAAATAAAAGGTCATTTAGCCAATATATCTTTTATGGAGAACAGTGCTTGAGCACTCGTTTTGCCCTTTGGACATTATCTATGTAGCTGTTCAGAGAAACGGTTTGTTATATGTGTTTCACATTCTTGTTTTGCAATTGCATGGATGGTTATGCCCTCCCTTTTTTGCTTCATTCAAAAATCAAAATGATTACTAGACGCTGTAACAAATAGAACAATTCTAACTGTGTGTTTTTGCTGTTTACCTCAAATATGAGGGGCTGAAATACAGACAGGTTTCTTTACATTTTAATTCAGATTCCCGGTCGGAATCTAATCAATTTAAAGTGACTGAACGTTCATTTCTATCAGGGTTGTCATGCTGAGGTTGCCCTGTGCAATGAATCTCCAAGGTTGTTCATTCTCTGTGATCAGGGTGATGTGATTAGGACAACTGGAAGGCATGCACTGAGAGAGCTTGGGAACGCATTGTAAAAGCAAAACAGTAGATAGCTCTATGAATGTTTGATGAAGCCCCTCACCTGCACATCATAATGACCCGTGACTGAATGATGAATGAAAAAGACACTGGATGTCTTGCAGCCAACAACAAAACATTGGCTGTAACATATCTGTGATCAAAGGAGGGTTGCAGAAGCTCCAGAGGACTGCCCATCTTGTGTTTGATATTAGCTACATGATTTAATTGATCTAAATAGCACCTGATCTACCTTTAGGTGCTTGAAATATGACCATGTGTGTACTGGAATAAAATTATGAAAATAATCTGCATCTCTAAGAGTATTGTGTCTTTTACATTATGTACAATGCCATCTACATAATTGTGCATCACAGATAACAAGGTTTGGATCAGTACCTCCACTTAGCTGGGTAATTAATCATGGAATGGGCTGAGCCCTTTATGCACAGGGGCTGGACAAAAAAGGAAAATCGGCCACACACAATTGGATTGATTAGTTATGCGAGTTACATCCCAGGCATGTATTCTGCAATATGTGAAAAAATGACAGACTTTGATAGAGGACCCTATTGACAGCATATTTACAGGCACGTCCAATTTTTTATACAACCTCTGTATATTATTAGTTACCATTTTGTATTCTTCTTATACTCGGGCAATGTTATTGTTAAAGCGAGCCTTTATTATTGCATGCACACCCATCTTCAGACAGAAGTGCTTGTGTCAATCCTTGTCTGACTACCTTCAGTGACCTCAACTCTCCTACACCTGTTCAATATCTATTGCTATGTACTTGAACTTGATATGGTATTGAAGATAAAGATTTCATACCATGTGTGAACTTGGTGCGTCTCTATAGACCCTGTTTCATGGAGTACATTGACAGCGTGCCTAATGTAATTAGGCACGCTCTCAATGTAATTGTCAAAATCAGGCACCAGAAAACCAGCACAGGATTTACATACAAATGATATACTGGTATACAGCATATAGGAGATTTGTGAATTTAGTCACCCAAGTGTATGGATTGTGTGCTGTAAACAGACAGATCATTAAACCAAGCAGAATAATATGTGCTGTTATTTCTCTTTTCCATATTACAACA
Organism: Polyodon spathula; assembly: GCF_017654505.1. Taxonomy (NCBI): domain Eukaryota; kingdom Metazoa; phylum Chordata; class Actinopteri; order Acipenseriformes; family Polyodontidae; genus Polyodon; species Polyodon spathula. The sequence continues at coordinate 18,842,502 of NC_054558.1, read as the reverse complement.
AGCATTATTGGTGTTATTATAAGTATTAATAGGATTTCTTTGCAGTGTGATATTTGTTTTACAGAGCACACATTGTTTGGTAGTTAATAATCACTGACGTTGTCACTACTATTCTGGTCCAATGAGCTATTTGCCTGGTGATACTTATTAACATTGAATTTTGCTTTAATTACCATTTTGCTACTATTTGTAACTGTTTTGGATCCTGTATGTATAAACTACCTCACTATTGCTAATTATTACCTATCTGTATTGTATTTGCCTTTAGCCACCTTGTTGCTGCTATTTGTAACTTTTCTGTATTGGATTTTGCATGTAAACTGTTATATTTTATATCGTGGTGGTCTCTTTGTTTCTGTAGACCAGGGGTTTCCAATCCTGGTTCTGGAGGGGTACTGTGGCTGCTGGTTTTCGTTTCAACCAATCTCTCGGTTACTTAATTGAACTAATTATTGGCTTAATCAGTCAAGATTAACAGGTGTTCCAGATCTTTAGCCACTGATGATGTAAAGACATCTATAAAACCTGCTGGATAGGGGCCCTCCAGGACCAGGGTTGGAGACCCCTGCTGTAGACAAACCTGTGTGTCAAGAAATTTGTTAGATCTATAACTAATCTCTGAAGACACAATATCTAAAATGGCTTAGTCTGGCTACCGGATTTTAGTATAACCCTATAGCGAAGCTCTCTTGTCTGGTTCTCGCCTGCGGGACGCTACAAAGCACTATCCACCTAATTTAAAGGAGGGCTGGCTTTTACTTGAGAGGAAGAAATCCTCAGCCCAGGTTTAATCAGTAAAAAGCATTTTTTAATTATTATTTTTTTTTATCACAAAGTTCTGGCCAGTGTTATCAGCCTGTTGGGCCTCCAGCAACTCTAAAAGCCTTATCGATCTCTGAAAAACAGAAAGTGTTGGCAATGTAATCTTGACATTTAAAGCCTATAAAACACACACGCACGCACACACACACACACACACACACACACACACACACACACACACACACACACACACACACACACACACACACACACGTTTGCATTCCTATATTTGTGAGGATTTCTCATTGACTCTCACTATATTTTTTATTGAATATTTCTTACTCCAGTCAGACAAAACTCAACAAAGGGTGAAAGTCAAAAACAAAGTAAATATTTTGGCACTTTTTTTTTTTTGAGGCATATTTAGGTTTTACCCTTCCTTGGTGGATTGGTTTAAAACTGCCAGTGTAGGACAGACTGGTAGAATATAGAAATACAATACTGACAACCTGTTTAATATCATCAAAGATGTTCTTGGGGAGGAACATGCTGACATTTCTGTAAAACACCTGACTTGTACAGGGGACTCTATAGGGGCTAACAGTATTGGCGAGATCTCATCAACTTTAATAACTACATGGCCACACATCAGAGTATTGGCATGGAAATCTGAATATTCTTTATTCTTTTTTAATCCAATACTGTTCATCTACTAGGAGCCTGTTGTGTAATAAGGAGTTGATGAATTATGTAGTTCAAGTTTATAACAGCATATGCAGATGAAACCAGTATGAAAAAAAGTCTGAGCTCTGTTCACAATCAATTTTTGGGAAGTTTGTAGTGCCCTTAATTATACTTTAATTACACATCAGTTATGATGTAGTTAGAATTGAATTGCATACTGGTATGTAATTACAAAGCGAATATATTCAAAAATGCTTTAGTAATAAAATTGTAAATGTATTTCTACTAGAAGGGTATATAACAGAGTCAAAAGAGGACAAACCTTGTAAATAAGGGATATGTAAATTACACTGCTGTGGGTAATGGCAGCAATGTCTTGTCTTCTGAAAAACTTTGCACCAAATCCAACTCAACCAAATTTTAATAAACATTGGATTCATAGAATATTAGCCATCTTAAAACCTCTATATATATATAGAATATGTCAGAGGGATTCGGATAATCAAGCATCTACAGTCTGCACAACAAACAAATAAGGCGTACAGAGGTCTGTTGAAACCCTCTCGGTCATAATCAGGGAACTTTATTGATCAGTAAGGAAGTATCAAGAGGTTTCTTGAACAATGGTAATTGTTATTGTTATGGTAATTGTTATTGTTATGGTAATGGTAGCCAGATAAACAGCCGCAGCAGAAGCATATTAGGGAACAAAAGGGTCACTGTTTTTCGTTTTCAGCATCAGTGCTGAAGCTATTCTACAGCAGCAAACACAAGCTAGGGAAGGATGTTTAGCACTTCGGCAAAAGGATTTTGGATTCTTAACAAATGAATGGGCATGAAAGTCACTCCCCCCAGGTTAAGCCTTTTAGGAGACAAAGCTGACGTGTGTTCACTCTTTTAAACACCAAAGGGCTTTTTCTTTATTAGAGTAAAGTGCCTCATAGAAGCGGCGGCAAACCTTCTGTGTAAATGTATGTAAATTAAATAAAAGTAATCAGAAAATTATATGTTTACACATCGTATGCGATGTGACAAGAGAATGCTGCAATGCAGCAAAAAATGACACGTCTGAAGATACCCTTTCACTCTTTAATTGACATGAGAGGCAAACATAATGGTGAAGCGAAAAAAAAGGGGACTTTAAGGGATGTGTTCAACCAGGAAAAATGACAGAGGAAAAAAATATGAATTAATTTTAAAACAGTGTGAGACGAAAGCCATCAAATTACAAGGGCATTTTTGTATTCTGAAGTTCTTTTGTTTTGATTTTTTTGCACAACTGTGTGATTGAATGTCATAGATTATAAATGACAAGGATCACTGTAGAACATTTGGGAGTGCATTGCAATTGAACTGGTCTTTTTTTGTGTGCATGATTTGCTGAAGTCGATTGTAACAGATGTTGAAATATCTTCTGGTATGAATGATCATTTTGGAGAGTGGAAAGGTTGGAGGTTGCTTTCTGTGTAATCTTTAATAGATACCAGTATTGGAATTGCAGTTAAATTTAACCATAATTTTAAAAAGCAATCAGTCTATAAAAAGGAAAAAAAGGTGGAAACACAAAATAAATATTTAAGGGAGATCTAAAATCTGAACTCTTTACAGAAATTCAGTTTAGCAGCTGAGACTGGTTAGCACACCAATTTCTCCCTTAGCTTTCATTTTTAGGTAGTTTTCATTTGAATAATTTGATGTTAAGATAAAGAGGAATTTTGCTTTTTTTTTTTTTTTATAGTGTGCATCAGCAGGGGAGGCTGTGGATATCCCACAAAGGCATGATCGTTAAAACAGTTCATTAATGTGGCTTGAGATTCAAAATGCGACCTGACGTCAATGAGTGCCCCCTGCTGTTGTCTTCATTAAAGGTTATGCACCACAACGAAAAACAACTTTATTATTTAATACCCTTTCCAAAATATATGAATATTAAATGCATACTATATACACAACAATAATGGTTGAATTATACAACAGTGGAATTGACTGCCTCCCTTACAACTATTGGGATTTCAAGTTATTATATCCCACCAATGATGCCTGTATTGGCACTGATACAGACCTGCACTTTCAAAGTCCCTGTCTATCATTTTCTTAATAGCTTTCTTGCCAGCTGTCTATATAATAGAAATAATATTAATGATAAAAACAGATCAGATGCTGTCTTTACCTTCCACGGTAACCAATACAATTACTGTGAGTCACATGGGCTGATTGCAGCTCAACCATTGGAGAGGGATCGAACTACACCACAGGAAGGGATTAAGGACAGGAAGAAACAACAATTTTGTATCTGTAAGGTTGTATTTAAAATACCAACACATCCCAAATTAAAAGAATAATAAAAAAAAAAATTAAAAATACAGCAAAAAAACTAAAGACCTTGAACAAAATAAAAGTAGGGGCATGACCATGTTGCTAGTGTGCGGAAAAGTGAGACCATGGATTTTAAAACATAATTTGTAGTGCCTGAGCCCTGAGCCCCTCTCTGTTGATAATGAAGTGCAGAGCAGCAGTCTCAGGTCCTCCCAGGTGCTGTGCAGCTAGCATGGGTTTGTCATGTACTCTGACTGTGTGCTGAATGCTGCTGCTTCTTATTTGTCCAAAAAGTAATCTGCAGAGGCAATACCCTGAAAGTGTTATTGATTGTTGTGGGGGTGATGAAGAATCTTAGGTGTTTCATTATTTGGCTTTTTTTTTTTTTTAAATTTCTATAAGACATTTTTGTTTTTAGTTGAAAGCAGCAACAGTACCCACACTTTCTGTATAGAGGATATATTGGTAAAACAAATAAAAACATGTGTATGAAATCAACAGTTTATCATATTGTACTGTAACCACATGCAATCTCATAAGAAGATTTGATTAAATTCAAGACAATTTTTGTGTTCACCATGAGCGTGACAGATAGACAGATGAATAAACACAATTAGAGCACAAGGCTCCCCTTTGTGGAAGAAATGTTAGTTTTACTAGCTTACCATTACTGAGAAATACAGTGAATTATCCACTTACCAAAAACGTTTGAAACTTTAATCACACAGTAACAAAGTGTATTGATTTGATTTTTTTCCTCCAAAACTTGGCAGTGATGTAAAAAGTTATAATTTTGTGGCTCAAGGCCAGTGCTGAGATAATAGCCAGGAAACTGTATCTACCCATGCAAAATATCATACTGGTACTACTTGCTTTGTAAACCACAAAGACAATTAACAGAATAGATGGCAGCTGTCACAGGAGAAGCTGGGATGGTCCACATAAATGTAACCGACATTCTTCTTTCGTGAAGGAATTGGCTTGTTGGCTTGAATGGCTAACTTTTCAAAAGGATGTCTTCTTGGATGATTCTACATAGATCTCAACAGAATTCCTTGAACACCTGCTGCATTTGAACCCTTTCATTAGACTGCGATTGAACATGTGCAGTGATCATATTTGTTTTTTGACAGGTTTATTCATATGTGAAGTTACTGCAGTTTGGGTGGTAGAGATTTCAGACAGTGCCAGATGGTCTTGACAGTAGATATTTAAGAAGATTGCAATTACTTCTACCTGTACCTTACAAATCATCAAAAAAACCCTCCCATTCCTGAGTGATATGGCTAATGTCCCATTAAGCGTGGTCAAATCTTCCCCCTGCTTAAAATATCAACCTACCACTGTGGTACCTGCAAAAAGGGCCCAGTTAGAAAAGTATTAATTCAATAAAGACAAGACATGATTGGTACATTTGCGGTACCACTTAACTGGTCCAGATTGCTTCTTAAAATGACCTGTTTTTGAAGAAAGGATGATTAACTATTCAGAGATAACAAGGTATACAGCTATTGCCCATACCATAAATAAGCACAGGCGGTATTTTTGTTGGTATATTTAGTCCTCAAATCGTGTGTACAGTTTGCTACTCAAGTTACATTCTTTGAATATGAGTATTTCAAAGTCACTCACACCTTGGCCCAAGTCCTTAGAGAGATAATCTTAAGTAAAACTTTTACAGCATAAAAATATTTACAGTAATAACAACATCAGAAGTAAAATGTTTATTCTGTGTGGCTGCAGTCTCTTCTTGATTTATAGAAGGTCTTAATTGCTTATACTATGATAAGCCTCATTAAGAAGAATTTAATTAAACCCATAATAGCATTTTAGAATTTTCTTTTAATGTCCTGACCACACAGACGCTGCAGCTTTCCATAATAGATTTAACAATATGACCTTTTATTAATATGACATTTTATTAATACAAGTACCTGCATATGTTTTAACTGAATACAGACTCACTGAGATGCAACATCCCATTGATAGATAGGTACTCTCATGTATATAGAATACATGTATTTAAACAATGCAATTTTCAAGGCCATTTGTGACAATTGCTGAATCTGTTGAAAAGTCTTGCTGGGAAAGGCTTTAGATAACATGGCTCATTCTTTTATAGATTCTGACAATATAATTATTTTTGACTAGTCTACCTTGCTGGGCAAAATGAAATACTGCAGTGGCATTATTTTGAAATTCTTTGCTAAATGATGTCATGCTGTGGTGGCTTTGTTGCACTGGTGCATTTTTTGCCAGGACTCTCAGCAGCAATTTTCAATACACAAGAAACTTCTCACTTTAACAGTTACTGGCATATACAAGTATGTCTCTTTCGAAAATGCCTCCTTTATTTGTATATGTGTCATTTCAAAGCCTGGTTCAGCTCAATACTGTGTCATTCTCCTAATGCAGTCCACTTTAAAGAAATAGTTCTTATTGAATACAATGGCTTACTGTTTGATTTGTGTGATTTAAAGAAGTGATAAATGTTTCCTTTTATTTTCAGGCAACAGTTTGACCACCTTTTCTTTTATTGAAAATCTTTTGGTTCCTTGCTGGTATTTGTAAACTTATTTAAGCAGGTATTTCATGGTAGATATAACAGTTGCTGCTTCTTCCCAGTGATGAATCACTTCATGTGTTGTAATTCAAACCCTCTCCAGAGGTCAAGCTGCAATAATTTTATAGGTAAAATTTTTAAACCTTGAAAGGGTTATCAACACGTCTTCCGTGACGGCGCAGTTGAGCCAGAACGTGCCAGAACACAGTTCCAGGAACAATTTTCTATAGGCATCTCAAGACATCATCATTCTGCCACCGACACAGAAAAGTAAAGTAAAGCTTTCTGAAGAGATGGAGAAACACACAGTGGAAATATGTGAATTTGTATAATAATTATTGTTTAAGAAAATCTATATTTTAGTGGCGTCCCAGTACCTTCAGATTCAGAACTACACGACTGGTCCTCTGTCTTAGTACAGCTGGGTAAGTGTGGAACCAACCCGTCCCATGTAAGACACTGCCCCCAGTGGATGTAAGAACTACAACAAGAAGAACACATCAGTAAAAATAATTGTGATGTTCCAGCCCTGCAGCAAGGTGCTCTTAAAATTCATAAGGTATTTTTTACCGCTGAGGTAGATCGAGTTGCTATGGTTGGACGTGAATAATAGGGATCTGCTAGGAGTCTAGAGCCCCTTTCACATTGACCTACCCGGGTCAGGACCCAGTATCATGCGGTCGGCTACGTCATTTCACACTGTTTTTGATAAAGCAGGGCTGACATGGTTGACAGATGGAAGTACACAATGTGCATATGCCCTGGAAGCAGCTTGTTACTGGCGCTTCCATCCAAGCTTCTCTGGACTGAACCAGCTGCCCAAATGTTGATTAGAGCAAATGTTTCTTCATCTCTGCTGCAATCTGGCTCATGCTGTGTCTCAAGCGCCAAAAATAACCCTAAACAGAATAAACAGAAATGTTTCTTGCTGAAGTGAAACCTTCACGCAGGCCTGGCTGTTTGTTATTGCGTCGGCTCACGAACAGCCGTCGTGCATTTTGTCTCGCTCAACCCGGGTCAAAGCGTGTTGACCCAGACAAACTTGAATTTAACATCTTATTCCTGGATCGGAAAAATGGCAAAGTTATTGTTTTTGTATTGTATTCGACCTGCAACATAAAAGCAACACCCAATGAAAAGATTTCCTCTGGCATAACAATTCTTAATAACATTTATTTATTTATCTTGAAAGACTTGGTTTAAAACCAGTTACCATGCTAATCGAGAATTAATTAACTTTTAATTAATTGACATTTCTTTTTTGTGTCTTCAATTAAGGGTCTCTGGAACATCATTGTTGGCACACAAAAACAGCATAAAATATATCAAGGAATAAAATGAATTAGCCAGACTTTCAAAGATGTTTCTTATCTAAATGGACATGCATAGAGCTCTGACAATATTTATGGAGCCAAATAAAAAAGTGCCTTAAAAGAAATAGCCTTGATGCTCTCCAACAGCTCTAGAAGAGAGGGGGGGTCTACGTTTCTATTGAACCTCTTAGAAGATCACAATTGCAATGCCACAATTACCTAGCCCTCAATCATTGTTGTTAGCTGGAAGGCATTACTGAGTGTTCATGTTTGAGACAGGGTGCATGAAATAAAAGACTTGACCATTTCACAAAAAAAAAAAAACAGATTGAGGCAGCAAAACCTCACTGATCGCTTAGTTTATTATACTGAATGTGGACCTTCTGGAGACAGTGTGTACTTACATTGCATTCAGACAATGGCTTTCAAGTGTATTCTGAGGTTCAATTCCTCACTCAAGCAGCATAGTTCAGTTATTGACTTAAGTCAGAGTCAAGCTAATCTTCAGAAGAATCCTGTGGTGTTGAAAACATGGTAAACAGCATTAAAAAGTCAGACTTTTCTCTCATTACTGTTCATTCAGAGGCTGAAACACTTCCTTTGAAGTGCAATAATATGCCAATACACCACAGCTTAAAAAAAAGGAAGAGGTGTTTCCAAAAGTGACTTTCCATAATCTCATATTATTTCAAAGTCATGTTTGTCTATTTAGGGTAACAAAACAGTCTTCTGGAAAGGTTTAAGGGTAAAAGATAAGGCTAGTCTCTCAGGGTTATCACTCCCACCATCATGTTCTCCCTCTATCTCTTCTGGAGAAGACAACCAGCTCTCTTCTGAAACCTTGAACAGCCCTCTCAAATAATCCATTTGTCTTGCTTTTTACACCTTAGGAGTAATAGTCCCTTCTAAACTCCCTATTGTATGGTAGGAAATACATACATGAGCTTTGAACTGTTGTCATCATGGTCTACTCAAAGGGTACGTACTACCAATTAATTAGAACAGGATTTGCCTTCTTTGTGTGCAAAGGTTATAAAAATCCAACTTCTCAAGTGCAATTATGTCTGTCAAATATCCAAACTGGCCAATCAGAATTTCTCTTAGGAGAATTGAGGATCTGCAGAATAACCATTGTATCTATGTTTGTGTCCTTTTACCCTAGGCAATAATTGCTAGCAATCGCTGTGCAAAATACAGAGTGATCTTCTAACAACCTTGCCACCAGAGTCAGGAGGAGCTGACTCCAGGACAATGTTGCTGGCAATTTCCCTTGCTCTTAATAATCATACCAAGAAGGAAACCAACTCTGACAGGCAAGTGTTTGGGACCCATCCCACAACATTGGAAAAACCGGAGCCTGGAGGACAAAGTCCAGCACTGCAGGGGTCCAGCCAGTAGGGTACGCTGTAGTATGGTGAGGAGAAACTTAACCCGTCTTTACCAGGTGAGCCTATTTTTCCATGTTTTTCCCTTAGCAACTTTCAATATTGCTATTAAAAGCTACCAAGTTTAAAACAGAAAAAGTCAAAGCCAATCAGATGTCCGAGAAATTCTGAGATGAAGGCAGACCTAGGTAGAAGAAAACACAGTTTTGAAATTCAGCTAATGGAAATCTCTGATTGCTCTTATCTCAAATACCCCAGTAATGCAAATTCTGATTTGTCACAGTTTAGATTGATTGAAGGTATCCCACAATGTCTCATTCCTCTGTAAAAGAACTGACCAGTAAATAAGCTTCGCATGTATTGAGTCAATAGATGCTACTTGACGGGTGTTTTTGACATGTTATAGAGGTAGTTATATCAATGTATTGATATTACACTTGGTTGTATGAAAACAGCTGAAAACTGAACTTTTTCTATTCTGGAAGATGAAAAAGCACAAAGAAATAGTATTAATCTTAATGGCTTTTGAGGATTTCATTTTTATTTTAATCTGCAATATCACACTTCCTCTGAAGTCTATATTCCTTAACCTCCCCTGTTCTTTCATATGGGTTTTTCCCTGTAAAAAAACGATAGGCATTGCCTTAAATGTCATTTCTTCCATATAAACTTGCTTCTGAAAAACCCTGTTTAATAAAAATCATGGTTTCTAAACCAGTTTAAAGTACTTTGTTTAATATAAAAAACTGAACAACATAAAATCGAGCCACTGAAAGGCTTTACCAGCACAATAACTTTCTAAACTAAGCACAAAATACTGTATTTCTTTTTAATAAAACAAAGGCAATGGGGAACATTTTACTCACCACTCTGCAACTCTCATAGTAGACTAGCTTTAAGAGTTTTAGACATCAATAAAAAAAAAAAAAATCTATATTTTTTGGGGGTCTTACTAGAGTCTAGAGTCAGAAACTAAAGTCAGTTTCTGTTTTGACTACAAAATGACACATTAGACTCCTCAAAACAAACACATTGGACGGTGGTTATTGACCTTTAAAGAAAAGTTTGAACATGTTTACCAGTAATTACAATATAATACAATTGGCACCTATCTTTGAAAGTGGTGCTGTCTGCAATAGACGACCAGTGCAAATTGGCTCATTCCATCGTTATATTTACTACAATTGTAGCTCCCAGTACCTCTAAGTACAGAACCATTGTATTGCCATTGTACAAAGTGCTTCTGCATTGCTATGAGAGGTAATTTGGTCAGCATGACCCTAGTGTTCAGTTTGAGTTTTATCTTACTGTGTGCCTGAAATTAGTTTCAAATGCAATCACTTGCAAATATTTGAAAATAATGTTATCAGTCTGGCAGTCTAATTACGGTGGACCAGGAAGTGAAGTGATTAGCTGAGAGGATCGTACACAGTACAGTTTCAAAATACCTTTACCGGATCAAAGAAAGATGGTGGGTTTGAGTTAATGAAATGTTGTGAATTCATGTTTTGAAAATGTTTAGTGGAAAAAATAAAGTTTAAGCTACAGATCGGGCCAAGTGAAATATGTTTCTCTATGAAATTGACGCTGTTTGTATGTTGGTGCTCCCAGAGCATTTACTAATTGAAAGAGTTACAAGCAGCTCTCAGTTTAGTCATGTATGTACTTGTAATTTTGGTCAGGTTTTACAGTTAAACTCTTAGCTTGAGGAAAATTGGCGGTAACACGCTGATGCAATAATGGGGTGAATATGGAGCTAAATGTTTTTTGATTCAATTAGCACATCACTGATAATGGGTTAACTGAATTAGTTAACCACAGAATACAATTCACTGGAGCTTTCATGGGATGCATTATATTTACTGCAACTTCCAGTGGTTGACATTATCACCCTGCATCCATACATTGGATTGGAACAGACAACACTAACACCCATCAAGACTAAATCCCAAAGTAATGTTTGTACCATTAGCTTCTAAGTGCTTCAAAATAAATGTTTAATTGGCACCGTTTCTATGGAAACAACTGTATAATAATAGCTTAGATATGTATGTCATTTGCTTTCCTGTATTGAAACCTCAACGTTTGGCTGGTGTACAGATATGTCCAAACGTTTTGCACTAATTCACTAATTTTGCTTCATAAAGTCGAATGAAACCTGCTGAATAATGTTACGTTAACATACTGAATCACATACCGCTTTGTGATATTTCGAAATTCTATCTAGGCAGCCAGCACTTAACTTTGGTTATATGGGAAAAACAGCATTGAACCAATCTGAAAGCTAGTTTGCAAAGCTAAGTTTCAAGTAAAATGCTACAGTCAAGCACCATGTCATTTTTATAAAACACATACTGTAACTTTCAATTGACATATAATACATAGGCCAAAAAAGTACCTTGTTGCACCTAATACCTTGTTGAGCCTAAATAGTGTTTCCTCTGAAGCTTCCAGTTGTGCTCTCCATTATATGGTACTAATTTGTACAATTTAGGTTTTAACCTTCTTTTAGATTTTTTTAGACAGTAAAACTACTTATTTAATTACTTACTTAATTCCTTAAAACATACTATCTAGTCCTGGGATTAGCCTTTCTGCCATTTTTTGTACTTCACACAATGGGACACAGTATTCTGAAGCTCAGAGATCAGAGAATCGATAACCCAGTCATGGTGGTGCCACTGAAGTAAGAGTATTCCTATCAATGGGAGATAACACACGTGATTAGAATACACAAGTAACATCCTTCTGAGAATTCAAGGAAAGTGACCTGAAATGCAAGGAACATGTATTGAAGGAGGCCGTTCTCCATTAAAGTGTAAAGCGAAAGGTACCTTTTATGAAGGATTGCTTTGTCAGTACGATTGTTATAACAATATAAGATGTTTATGGAATTAATTATGAGTTCTTGCGAATCACTGCTGTGATATTATTGAAAGAACTGCACAACCTTTGGCTTCAGAAATAGAAGGAAAACAGTTTATTCTTACACAAAGCAACTTTAGTATTCAATGTATTCTTTGTTCTCTCAGTTTGTTTTTTAAGTCTAATTGTAGAAAACGTGTTCTCTACCAATTAGACATGCTCTATCAAATTGAATGGGGAGCCTTCTGGTCTTGTTCTTTTTCTAAAAATAGTCCTTTGTACAATCCATGCATGCCACCTCCAAGGATGTGCTTAAGAAGGTATTACTTTAATACAGAGCTCAGCAAGGTTAACAGAAATAGACAGATAAACAGATACAGGGCTTTGGCAAAACAACAAGTAATTTGCAATATACAAAAGATGTATCTCCCTCAGTATCAGTTACAGTGGGCAAGATAACAGATCCAATAGAGTCGGATAGACAGCCTAGATTATATACGCTTGGTTGGTGCTTGTGAATCTAAACTGGTTCAAAATGAACTCTTGGGAGAACAGACTTCCACTTCTCTGAAGGAATTATACTTTAAGTTGCTCACATCCTACTGTGGCAAGAGTTTCTTTTTTTATAACTAATTTATGTCTGGTGACAAACTATATAAGCATTGAATTATAGTTGTGTGTGAAAGACATCAACTGTCAACTGTGCAAAGATCTAACATCGGATAAGAGCAGAAATGAGGCCTATCCAAATACAGTAATAATGTGCAATCAAGGAATACAAAATAAATCCAATAAAATACATTGAACATGTCTACTGGTGCCTGAATGTGATGCTGCTGCTGCTATATGAGGTGCATTGGCAGGTGTCCAGTCTGAGCTCACTAGGCGTCTGACCAGCAAGGTTTGCTGTGACGTGATGTGGAGAAGCAGTCCCTGCTTGTTTTGCCTCTCTAACCCATCGAAGCTCCTGAACCAATGAGATGCTCCCATTGAAATTGTCTGCAAAGACCAGCGACTCCGCACAGCTAGGACGTGAACCTGCGCTGTATTACTCATCCTGCACACTACCTGGCTGTGCATGCACCAGGTGTGCCACTCTGAGACCCTAGTCTTTCAATCAATCCTGTTAATTTATACATTGTTTTGCTATCCCTGCTATTTTTTTTTTCATGCTCTGAATCAATCTCAGGCTGAATGCAGAACAAACTTTTCATCTGCAGTAACCTAATTAGTGTGTGGGAGTTTCAGCCCCCAGTCATGTTGACAGTCTAATCCTAGCAAGGTCATGCAAGCATTCAGAATCAGGCATCTAGAGAGCTTGAAACTTCCAAACAGGCAAAAAATAAATGTATGAACCCCAAAGCAAAAAGAAAAATTTCACAAGAGAAATAAAGCAGAAATACCAAACATTTGCGTGACAATAGTAAAGTCTACACTCAACAAAGAAATGAGACACTTTCCTATTGGGGAAACTCCTCTCTTTACCACTCAGTCACCCTCAGTGAAGTTGGGACTAAGAGCCTCTTCAGGCACTGAGAGTCACTGGTCCTCCAGAGTAAAGTTCTGGATCAAAAAATACATACAAAAGCTAAGACCCAAAATATTAACTTTAACATTGCTCTGCCCCCTAAACTTCAGTCAGCTTGCATTTACATTCTTACTTCTGTTGCTGCTGCTTTTCAAAACCATATAGTTTTTTTATAATTAAATATATATATATGACTTATATATATATATTATATATATATATATATATATATGTAGATATACATAGTATATATACAGATATAGTATATATATATTATATTATTATCTATAGATATATATATTATATATATATATATATATAATGCTCCGTTTAATCAACGAAAGAGTTGCTTTCTGTTGGTCGCAGATAAAAAAAAATTAAATAAATACAGTTTAATCTTGCAGATTTTTATTTTTGTATATAAAATAAAGCCAGCCAATAGAAGATCTGCATTTTCTTCGCAGCAGTCCAATCATAAGTGAGCAGAGGTGGGACATAAACAGCTGAAGGTCGTTAGTAGGTTTAACCAATGGGAGACTCAAAGAAGTTGCCTTTGTTACGCAGGTGTCCAATCATGAGTGAGCAGAGTCAGGACATAATTGTATCAGGGTAAGGTGTTAGAATAGCTGAATTTTGCTTATTACAGAGACCGAAATTGAGAATTATGTTGATAACGTCGAAGAAATATTTCAAATTGCTTTTTACAAATAAAATAAAAAAAAGTCATAAGACAACTGTGACATTGTAGTTGATTTGGTTAAACTTTTTTCTTAGAAAAAAACTGAGGTAGACACCATAAATACCCAACTGACACAGGAAATGAAGGGCTATACTCAGCACAATTTAAATTATGAAAGGTACCTATGGTTTCCCGGCCTACCAATTAAAACAAGTATACTGCTGGAACTGTATTTTGTTCATTACAGAAAAGGCGATATGGAACAGCACTGGCTTTTGAACAAACGCGGATTGATTTCCAACTCGATGATCAGAAATGTAGCAAGAGTAAGCAAGAAAAACCTGTGAGGTTCCAACCAATCTTGACAAGCAAGACCTGGCATTCAGAGTGCACGATGACGGCGCTAATTCCTCAAATACAGATAATTATGTGGAATTACTGTCTCTGATTTCTGACTAAGACAGCATGTTAAGCAGTCCAGTGTCACTAGCCACAGTGTTCTCGGGTACCTGTAACAAGATTCCAAACAGCTTAATCTCGTCGGTGCCTCAGGTTCCTCTAGATGCAGTACAGGAAAGAAGCCAAGTACGTAGCTATAATGATAAATTAAACAACCGATGTTGGAAACACAGCTCAGCTGTCTTGTATTTTCAGGTACTAGAATGTGACTGACAGTGGCCCGAAAGAACAGCTGTTCTGTGAAAATGTGTTACATTTACTAAAACAAAAATAATAATAAAAATGCTTTTAAATAGACCAAATTACCACTGGGCTTATTTTTAATATTACCTTGCAGGACAGGATGTTAATTGGTTGACAGCCCTAATAAATAATATATATATATATATATATATATATATATATATATATATATATATATATATATATATATATATATATATATATATATATATATTTCTCTCGAGAGCGCTCTCTCTATATAGCATATATATATATATATATATATATATATATATATATATATATATATATATATATCCATGCATTTCTTTCAAAGTAGTAGTTTCAGTACCTGTCTGTTAGATGCCATTGGAGTAAATCTCCAGTTTGATTTTCAGCATTGGCAAGGGATTCTGATCATGTCCACAGTTTCCTTTAAAATCATTCTAAGTGCTTGGTCTTTTGAACTATAATTCCTGCCCTTAATACTTAATGTGACATCTTACTTTAATGAAAGAAATATTGAGCATAGAAACAGCTGATCGATATTGATTTAAAGAGCTATAAATACATTGTAATTGGATAGAACTTGAAATACTGTTTTGTTAAAAAAATAGATTCATGCCTTTAAAATTAAATTAAGTCCCGGTCCAACAAAATAGTCTCTGACCAACCCGGTCCTCCGTGTTAGTGCACATCTATTAAAGCCAACCTATACGCTTTTTTTGCTGTACAGATGGAGTAACTTTCCAGTACCTATAAACATTTAGGATCAGAGGGGCAAGTTCCATGGAAAAAGACCAAGAAGTCTCACATTTTTCTCACTCTATTTTGGTAGTGCTTTGTGTTCTTCCATGTAGTTTTCTTGTAGTCTGAGAAATTATTCTTCTAAATGCAAAGAGCCTAATTATTATTACAATACGGGATGGTGTATTTAAACGTTTGTGTCTGAGTTCCAGTGTGGCCTTGCGCAACTTACTGATATGGTACACCTTTCTTAAACTGGGTTTCCATGAAGTTTTTAGGTTGTCTAAAACATAGCGTTACAAACTATAAGAAAGCGCTGTGTACTATCCTTGCATTATTTTCTAAACATTTTTTGGCTGCATATATATATTTAAGGTACCCATGATAGATGCAGCTTAAGGCTAGTGTACAATGAATTGCATTTTATTGCTAAGAGACAGACAAGTCTAGGCTAAATCAGTCAGCTACCCGATGGCCAATCACGAAGATAACAACAAGTAAGTGCTAAAGGGCTTCGTTTTTTTATTTATGTATTTATAGCAAATTTTAATTTGTAGTAGCTTCAGTATGTTTTATAACCTTGCTTGTAAAACAACTTAACTATAAAGCAGTTTGCTTAACTCAGATAGCAATAATCGGAAACGTTGAAAAAACGGTTTCCGGTTAAAAAACAAAAAACAAAACCAAACACTAAGCAACTCATACTGTATGCTTATTTTCTTCCTATTTGGCTAGAGAAGCTTGCCAATAGGATTGCTAGTATGGCCTTCAGTTATAGTAGAATGTTACACGAGGTTAGGTCACAAACAGGATTTTCACTGCTTAAGTCTCGTAAGCATAATGACTTCTGGACATGTTTCCACAGGTTTTTGGTCAGTTGTACGGCTTTTTAGCATGAGAAGGCTCTTTACCCTGCCTTTGAAGTAGTGCTGTGTTTTAGCCGTGCCCATGTGGAATGGACGTGGCATGTGCTGCCACGTCACATAAATGATGGCCGTGGAGAGAGAGTGGCGACTTTCTAAACTGCATGTAAACCCAGCCCATTTTTCATCTCAAAAAGGATTTTGTCACCCAGTATTTTTTGTTGTAATTCTAATAACATGTGAAAGTAGAGAGAGTGTAAGAAATAAAATAAAAAAAACAGCAGTGAAAGGGGTGCTGAAGCCAATTAGCGCTTGGAAAATAGATTTTAAAACTTGTTATCACACCTTTTATAAATATGCTGACAGACATACCAATTATAAAGGCTGGATCTTGGCATTATTCTTATATCATAATGCATATTAGTTAATGGGATTTATCAGTAATTTAATTATAATTAACAGCCATATGATTTTTCACAGTTAAAATGCAACATCCACTCATTCAGTACAACAGGTGAGATTTAGTTACTTTTTAACTGTAAAGCTGGAGCTCTCTAAAATAATTAATGTTGGTCTACAAAAAACAAACAAACAAAAAAAAAAACACAACATTGACAGCTTGTCAAAGATGTAACAGTATTAAGTTTCACAGATTTTTTTTTTTGTATGAAGTTAAATTAATTATGAGCTGTATTTTATTTTGCCATAGAAATTTGAGATAGTAATCACAAACACACACACACACACACACACACACACACACACACACACACACACACACACACACATATATATTTGGTTACATTTAACTGAAACATGCATAATTAAATCCTATACATGAATTAATTAATTTGTATAATTGAAATTGTTGTAAACGGTCCTGTTAAAGTAAAGACAACCGGGTTCATTAGTAATTGCGGCATATTTTATAACCACATGGCATACCCCAACCTTCTTTTGAATTAGCACTCAAACCAATGGAGGAGGCTTTCAATTATATTTTTCCTAGCTTATTTAATGGCAGGTTAAGCACTGTAAGTAGATACGTTGTGTGTTAGGTGTCTCTTATTGCTTGGGGCGAGAGGACCGCAAAGCGAAGTTCTGTGCAAAATGATGCTTCTTATAATAGAGACGCCATACACACTTGTTGAAGCACCCGTTTGACTTATAGTGAAATTCCACTAGTGTGGCATTAGAGAGAACACAAGTACCACAGTCTCATAACTATGGCTCATTGCATTATTATAGAGGAGCATTATATATATATTGCATTGTATATAGAGATTGCTTTGAAAACAGGCACCTAGACCTACAGGTGCATAAAGGTCCCCTATCTAAGCAAGCTAATATAAAATGACTGGTCTAGTAATAATTCATCTTTCTGTTGAAGGGGCTTGACCTACAGTAAATGGGTCTGAAGGGTTAGTGATATTTTTCAGTACACCGTCGTAATGTGATTCCTGACATGTACATGTCCAATTCGGACTGCTCCTTACTGTAAACCCTTCAGGCAAAGGAAGCTCATGTCGTTGCAAGTCGAACTTCAAGGTATACTGTAACTTTAAAAAAAAAGCCACAAGTCGAAGCTTTGAATTGAAACTGTCTTGAGACCAACCTTGCCCGTTCAAGTACAGGCACCAATGTACTGCAGTGTGATATTTGTACACCATATTATTGTGAATGGCATCTTTTAAACCTTTGCTGCATTATATATCTAGGGAAACAAAATATTTTTTGTTCTGCAAATAATGGCTGTGTCATTTGTTTATGACACAATTCAACGAGGGTTAAAAAAAGACTCTACACTATGGTCCTCAGTGGAAACAGAAAGCAATTGCTTCACTGGGATTTCTCAGCTCTATTGGCAGCTCACCTTCAAGCAGTTTTCTTTTTCTATTCTAGTTCCAGCTATTTGTCTCCTTTTTATCTATCTTTTGATTTTACACGCTACCAATTGAGAAAGTTCAAAATATATATATATATAGTAATCTCAGAATGAAAAAAATGACTTGCAGGTTCTTGGGGATAAATGGCAAGACCCCAAAAGCAAGATGTGGATTCTGAAGATTCTGGTTTAACCAGTTGAAATAAATGTTTACTATTTCTGGAAGCAATTTCACACTCGGAGGGTATTTTGATTGACTCATCATCTGTGAACCCAAGAACATCAAGCAATGATCTATGTAGCACACTGGCTATTTATTACTTAGCACAGAATTAAATGCACATCATGTTATTTCCCAGATGCTGCTTTTACCATTGCATAAACAACCAGTGAGCTTCTGCAGTTACTTTGAAAAGCCTTAACGTGTTCTGCAGGTAGCAGTCGTCATGTAACATTATTGATTAGAAGGATATGGAGGAAGAATTCCTGCTAAACATACAAGATTGCTATTATGAAAGTGTTACATTTCTGAGAACCAGCACTAAAGATAGCTGCTTTTAAATCAGGATGCATTTCAATGCTAAAAAGACATGCAGACATTTTATGCAGGTGGTAGTAATTGTGCACTTTACATTAAGTGTATGCAACTATATGGCATTTACACTGTAATAACACATTCATTACAATGCAACATGATGAATAGCAAAATGAAAAATTTTAGAATTAAACAGCATTTGAACATGTGGTTATGCATTCACAGTGCATTTAGTGTACAATTGCAATTACAGAGTATTTAGAGATGCTTAAAGTGTTACCTACAGAAATCTACAATTTCGGTACCCAAATTGATACCTTCAGAATCAATGTGAGTTTTAGACTATTAAAGAAGAGTGGGGAAGCTGGCCCGTGGTGTCACAGAAACAATCAATGAGTCATGCAACAATCATTAAGTCTCTTTAGATTAGGTTGGTCAAGGTGTCTGTGACTATCTTTGCAACCACACTTGCAATTACAATGTAGTTAGAGATGCTTATTGTAAAGTGTTACCTAATAATGTGCTGATAGAGAATTTGCCATGGTCAAATACTGCAAAATGGTAAGCCATGTTTATTTAATGCTTTATTGCTTCGTGCTAGGAGTTTTAATATCGACAAGTCAGACAGAATCTGTGCTTTCCATCTTATGCTAAATAAAATTCCTTTAATGGCACAGCACTGCTCCCACACACCATACTGGGGTGCTAGTATTTGATACTGTATTTGTGCCTAATGCCATTTTAGAGGCACTCATCTTGCCTATATTACTGAAATAAAGATTTTAAACACTAAAACACTAAAGCTCTGGGGATATAACACACAATGTGTTTCTGACACACAGGGTCCAGGTTTAATATTATTGATAAAATGTCATTAGACCTCAATGCACTAGGGGATTTATTGTCTCGTTCATATGGCAGTAGAATTTTTAAAGATATAGCAAGATTCTTTTCAAATCTAAAATAAATACAAACAAATAAATAACACCAAAATTAAGCATAACATTTCCCCATACATACATATATACACCAGTATGTCTATTTTTTTTAATTGTGTTATTTATTTAATTTTTTATGTCTAATGTTTGGTGCATACTACTAATGCTCAATCAAGTAAGTAATAAAAAAAGAGAATGAAAATAAACCGTTGTACATTGACCGTGAAAATGACCTGATTAACATTGTTTTACATGGCTTTAGAAACTGGAAGCCCATTAATCTTTTACCAGACTTTATCAAGCTGCTCATGTACTGTAGCATCTCTCTTGTTTACTTTAGTGCACAGTTCATCAAACCCTGAAATGTATTAATGTGGCCATAAGATTCTGCAGACTGATCGCATTGTCAAAGGCATGCTAATAAGAGATAGGGAAACAGGAAGGTGCATTTCCAATAATTACAGTTTGCCTAGTACTACAAAACAGCAATATCAATAACCACAGTGAGCCCAGCAAACGTTCCATAACATTACACTACTGCCTGGTCCCCCTGTGGGATGCACAGTTTTTTTTTTTTTTTTTTTTTTTTTTTTATTTATTGCTGTTCTTTTTTTGCATGGGTATTTTATAATGTTTTCATTGATGCATGTTTTATGATACCATAATGTAATGTAGAAAAACCTTTGAATAACAAATCACTTTCTGAAGATAGCTGCACTTCATTTTCTTGGGGCAGTGGGGGGGGGGGGTTAGGATATACAAACCTCCAACAGCAATGGGTCCGGCTCCACACCAGAACCACACGCTTCAATAGGAGTTCTCAGCAGACCCCTGAACTGTCACACTATTTTAGATACTGTACGTTGCTCAACTGACGCTCCACCTCCTATCAGTTTTTCTTAACCACCACAGAGCAGATGGTTTGCACAGCAGCTGTTAATTAATGTGCATTTTGTCCAGAGTATTTTGAGCTTTCCACACGCTCAGCCTTGATTTTGTCATTATACTCTGTATGTTTTATATGTATAATTTTACGTCCTCAAGATGTATCTGATGCAATACATGAGCTATACGATGCACACATCTTTCACACCAAAGGGTATTTGTCATCAGGCCCCATAGTACCAAGCTGAGATTTGTTAGCAACATTTTACGCTGTGTAGCTGCAGGTCTTTCTAAATGTTTTAATGCTTTATGTGTAAACAGCAACCAGCCAGCTTATGTTTGCAAATTGTAGGGGTTTTGCATGTGAGCTGATGCGAACATTAGACTAAAGAAGAGTGGGAAGGCTGTCAAGTTGGATTCATGGCAAAAAGTGTGCCAAGGTGTCAACGAGACCATGATTGATCCAGGCAACAGAAAAAATGTCTCCAAACTAGGTTAGTCAAGGCATCTGTCTCTTGTCTAATCTTTAACCTTATGCCCCTAAATCATTTTAGCTGACTTCAAAATGGATTTTCTTTTGTGGTAGAATACAATATACCGTATGTGTGGTAATAAATAGACTGCTGTATATATATTTTTAAAGAATACAAATAAGAATAAATATCAATCCCAGACTCTGTGGGTGTTGTGATGTTGACTTAACAGACAAGCTGCATGCAGAACAAACATTGCCTCCATTTACAGCTTTAGACATTTTTTATAAATGCCTTGGGATGCCTTAGACCTAATCTTGCTTCGGGGTTCTGTGGACTCTGATAAGGCATGATTTATTCAATTTAGTAAGGTCAAAAAACTCATACTAGTATTCAGTTGATCTAAATTGTAGCACTGAGTAATAATTTAATAAACATTAAAAGAAGGAGACTTTGAGAAAAACAACATCGTCAACACTATGGGAGTCTTCTAAGTGCACATTAGACTTTAAAAATTAGTTAAATATTTAAATGTGACTGTGTTAAAAGTGTTAACTATGATCACAATTATTTTTTCTGTAATTAGTACTGACTAAATCATGTTTAGCTTTAAGATCAGATGTGAGATTATATTGAAAGCGTGCGTTTTGCATAAATAAATACTGTAAGAACAGACTGTTCATACTAGGCCCATTAATACATGATCAACTGATTGACTTGAAAACCTTGTTTTATTTTACAAAGTGTATAACAGAATACTGCAAACAAGTTAATTCCACCATGAATTAACAATTTTTAATGGAAAGCCTGAGTGGTTTTGAAAGCTAATGAAGTGTTTTATATAGCAATCTGAATCAAGAGAGCAATCAAATATAATGCAAAAAGACGACAAGTGTGTTTTTAAAGGGACCTCTCCTCTAGCTTGCCCTTCCTTAGCCTCCAGCTGTGTAGGTTGCTGCCTGCAGTATATCTTGTATTCTCTATTCAAATGATGTTTATTTTCTGAAGCAGTATTCCAGTAGTGTACATAATAGCTTCATAAAAAAGATGATAGTGAGTCATATCAAAAGCAGGCAAAGTCTGCATACAAATCAATACAGAACACATAAAACTAAGATTTTCTAAAGCAAATCTCATGTAATATGCATGCATGAGTCTTTATCAGATTATTCTGCAAACCAAATGTCGTTATTTTGATTCATGATCATTGTGATTCCTGGATTAAAGTGCATTTTATTTTTCAAAAATTCACCTATCAGTGCAAAAGCTTCATCAGAAACCCATTATTTGGCTTATCACTTATCTGCAAGCCCATAAGCTTCCTGGACAATCTGTCACTCTGAACTAAACCCTCAACACCCTACTACTACCTGCAGCAGCAGGGGGGTGCCGTAAAGAATGGACATCATAATGAAATCGACTGCTATATCAATGTAACACAATGCAAAATAATATTTAGAATAATTCATTCATATATTTAAACTGCTAATTAAATGTGCTACCATTATCAACACTATATTCACACATGTAGTTACATAGTAATATTCCTGTTATGCACAAGTATAATTTGCGGTATGTTAATTTATTCATTTAATACAATATTACAGTTTAACAAAAGAGTACATAATGCTTCTGTTTTGAATCTTATCTTTCTTGTGAATGATTAAAAAGGTAAAACAACCTGTCCGATATATATATATATATCTATAGATAGTTATATAGATATATATTGTAAACAAGCCTTGCGGCTCAGGTTAGTTTCGCCCTTTTAATGTACCGACCCAGACACAGATAGAGGTTTTTTTAAAGTGCTGCACACTGAGATTTTTAATAATACAAAAAAAAAAAAAAAAACAGAAAACAAAAACCTAGCTCTATACGAGCACTAACTACCATAGACAGGAACCTAAAGTATAAAACAGGACAGCTAAGCTGTTTACCTGTTAAAGAAACAAAAACCTTAGCCCTAATACGCAAGCACTAAAAAAAAAACCCCTTTACCATAAGACAGGGAAACCTAAAGTAATAAAAACAGGAAACAGCCTCAGCCACACAGTTTCACACATCAAAAGGTTTTTACATGACCTTCCTTTTTTCTACGCTTGAGCACACCAGCAGCCCTGAACAGACTGCCTGCTTTCTTTAAATACCCTGCACCTGTCTCTAATTTACAATGATAGCCAGGTGCAGTGGATAATTACTAATACATCAATTAACACAATTAAACAATGAAACAAATGTGCATTTGCACATGTTTTTTTTTTTTTTTCCAGCAGGGAGGATTTTTACTATATGTTTAAATCGACACGGAATTTGCATTGGGTTGGTTTATTTTCATTCATAATATACATATTTCTCTCTGTGCGGTCAATTAACTCCACTGAGTCCATGTGGGTTTGGCTTCCCCATTATAAGTGTCCCTCGTGAATGTTCATTAGCATGTAGGGTTCAGAAAGTAAGTAAGCCTCAGTAGAATCAAGGATTGTTTTATGAATGCAAATGTTTTAAGATCTTGACTTAATCAAGTTCTTATACTGTATAATACATACTGTGTGAGTGAAGGCGCACATTTATTTGTCTTGGTAGTTTGTATAAACATACCCATGGCACAGTTTAATGAAGTGAAACTTTAAACGGTCTACTTCTAAAATATACGTTTGAGTTTCATATCCTCTTATGGATTGTGGCAGATCATCAATCATGATTTTGTATTATATTTTTTGGAATACACAGCACTGAAAAAATCACAGAGACTGGTTATTGATTGGATCAGATGCAGCTTGTTTTTTTTGTTTTTTTACAGAAGGCTGGTTCTTTAAACCACAAAGGTGCTGTAATAGCTCTCCCAGCAGATAAGTGTCAGATGAGCAGTCACCTGTGCACTGTAAATCTTTAATTTGCCAAGTTAAGACCAATAAATATTATCTCCAGACACCTCTCTCCCTTTTCACCACTGAAGCAGCTGTACTCTACCAGAGATGCTTAAATATATAACATTAACAGACCATTGAGAGCTGCTGTTATTAGATAGTGGCTTGATCCAGTTTCTAATTCAATAAAACCAGCAGGAACAAGGCTCCTGCAGTGCCATAGGGATAGCAGCACATAACGTTATTCCAACAGACAGCCTTTGCACAGGGCTACCATTGTCAATGCCTCAATGTGGTGGAAACTGGACAAGGCTAATGGCAAAGATCAGGTCAAAATGAATGCAGCTCCCTGGAATACATTTAGTATGGTTTAGATTCAAAATCAGAAGTAATCAAATGATTTCATCAGCAGATAACAACCTTTCAGTTTGTAGCCACGGCACATAATCGCAAAGAAGAAAGACAGAAAAGGTCAACACTAGACTAGTAAAATAAGCTAGTCTTCAATGTTGTCGACGTTGAAGAATTGAAAAGAACGGTCTGTTTTTAGACATAAATCATTGTCTACAGTCCTATGAGTCATTGGTAGAATGGTACCATAGTGGTAGTATTTTAATATTTTGACATCAGTGATATCACACAATACATATGTACTTTTATTCAAGTAGACAAGTGATTAATCATAATGACAGACGTAATTATGACTAGTTGATTTTCTTTGGTCAATAATTAAAAAAAACAAAAACAAGTGTTGATTGAAAATTTCTGCACCACAGTGAAAACTCAATCATGAAAATGCCCATCAAACAAACAGACATTGATTATATTACATGATTGGGTGTGTCCAACTTGTCATATAGATCAATAATGAACCAGAAGAAAACATAACCACTAATCCCAAGCATTTTTACACAGTACAGAACATTAAAAGAGTTTTGAAGGCAGACTTATTAACATCCCTCCATAGCACTTTTATATGAACATTTGTATTCAGGTAACGAGATTAAAAGATAGAAAATGCACCACTGCTGCCATTAGTAATTTAGATTTCCCTTATAGTCCTTAAGAAGGTCAGCAAGTACTTCCTAATATTTATTAAATATAAAACACATTGAAATGCATACTTGCGGATACTATTCTTTCATTTAAAAGTGGTTAACAATGCATGGAGAAGATTATGTAAAATAATGTTAAATGAAAGCTTAACCTCAGTTTGTAAGGTCTGGAGTGCTAGTTAGGTTTCCATGTGTTAGCTGATGTGTGTGCCGTTGTTCACTCACTTTAAAATACCTAAAATGTTTACCTTGCAAAACCCTTGATTAAGAATTGACACCATTATCAAAGGCTGTGACGATTGTAGGGATTAATGAGAGTTTATAAATATTCCTACTTTGTCTTTGATGATAATAATGCTCAAACTCTGAAATAAGTGCCTGTTTGTGCTGCATTCAGGTTGATTGTTATTTAAATATGTGTGTGGAATGTGTCATGAATATACAACATGTTTACTTCAAAAGGCATGTCAATTCAATAGCAAACTATGACTAGGGTGAAGAAATATCTGTTCACATGTCTTCCTTTCAGTTTGTCTTGTACTGCCTTGGCCATTGCTAAACTGTCCAGCTGAGCTCACCGTACAGAAATGCACCACAGGCCTCATAGGCTTACAGAATATCATCTAGTTATCAATCTGTCGTGGCACGATAAGGCCAATGGAACGGTTCAATAGACCGCTACAATAGTGTGAACCACATGTACTGTACCACGGGGGCAGCCATTTCGTATTTTGATATATCAAAGGTAATGCAGTGATATGAACAAACCCACAGAATCCGTTAGTGCCACTGCAGTAACGCATACTCAGTGCGAAACCCGTTTGCAAGGCTATGGTTTTCTGGTGGTCCATAGAGCTTTACATTGGTATTCTAATGGTATTCAGAAGGCTAAATGTATATGATTACATATTCAAAAGATTACACAAGAAAAGACCCTCCAACTCAATGTCAGTTTCCAAGTCCGAAAGTAAAAACTGTTGAAATTAGGAAGAGTGGTTCTATTTTTAAGTTATAAAATCTAAGAAATCGAAGTTGGAGACTTCAAAAGCAGTATAATGTATGATGTTATTCAGACAATAAATTGTATTTGTATTCTGGATACTATTTTCGGAGTTACATTATTGTTATATTACAGTTGTGTAGCTACAGTGCAGTTACTGCATCACTACTGTGCCATTACAGTTTAATAATAGCACTTAATAAAACATGTTGCCTCATTTTGCATGTGTGAAGTGTAATAAGGGAGATGCAAACACTGTTGTTAGAACCAAACAGTTAATCAGAGATTTCATTTTTTTTAAGTTGACACTATATAATTTCTAGGAAGGCATGCACGAGTAGGCAGAATCCTCAGACGATGAGAAGGAATGCCCCTGAGAGTTCCTTAATCAGCCCTTTTCTTAGAATGTAACAATGCCACAGAGCTGTGTTCCCTATAGTTTCAAATGATTTATTCAACTCTTCCAGCCTGGTACCAGTGAGCAAAACATGATTTATTTAGTGGCACCCTCACATTTATGCAATTCAATTTTTTTTTTTTTTTTGGTGATGCCCTAAAACCATGACAGAAAATCTTAGTCAAGTTGATAAATTGAAAATATTAGGTATAAAACACTTGAGTATTACAAATGTAATTTACTGTCACCTTCTATAGCCATGCAATTTGTTCCCATTAAATGAAATGGAAATTTAAAATTACACGACTGAAGTTTTTATTAAAGCAAATGTGTACGATGCATAACTTATACGTTTGCTTGTTGAAACACTGCTCTTACCCTCTATTTCAGTTTAATTCTTGTACTGAGTTGTAGGGTTTCAATAGGTTGGACAGGTTTTAGGGTAACTCCTGTGGAAATTAAGTACAATTAACTGAATTGTTGTTCACCCTAATGATCATTTAGTTTTGATTTAATTCTCTTAATTTTAATGTATGAAACCCTATTTAAAATATTAACTGGAACAACACAGTTGTTTATTTGGATTTTGTTTCAGCTGTTACACCATATAACAGCGGCAAAGAAATTAGAATTGAATCCCCCATCAAAGCCAGATTGGCTAGTCATTAGCCAATGAAATGTTTCATCTGTCTTAATACCTTTACCAATGACCCTTAGCTGACACAGGTTATTTCAATTAAACAGCAATAACACGCCAAGGTAGAAGGTTGTTGTACAAGTATTTTTAAAAGCACGTCCTCATATCAAGTATAAAACAATTATTAGATTTGACCAGTGAATGGGATTAAATATTTCATCTGTGGAAGACTGGCTTCAGAATCATTTTACATTAGGTTAGTTTGGTCTCAGCTTAGCCCTCTCTCACAAAACCACCACACAATTTGAACTAGGATGCCCCGCCAGTAAAGAGAGGTAACATTGAGACTGAAATGCATCGTAACCCCTTACAGAGAGGGTTAAGTCTATTTTAATACTTTAAACACTGACAGACTAGCATTGCTGACCTAAAACTCACAAATCTGCTAAAAATGGCTGACCTTATTACACTGTGCTGTAGTTTTATAGCATGGTACTATAACCACACCAGTGGGGTCAATATAGGGTTTAACTGAAGCTATATTTAGCTCTGCTATTGTTAAAATCCTTAAAATACCCCCCACCCTTCCTAAAAAGCAGAATGATATCATGGTATCATCTTTTATACTACCCATGTGCAACAGACTGGGGGGTGGGGGGTGGGGATTGACAACTGAGAATCTTAACCACCACACAAACAAGCCAAGCCTCTCCTTCCTCTTACTGCGTGTTGCCATCATTTAAAAACATCCTGCCAAACATTATGTCTTTGTTCCTGAAATTCCCCTCTCATGTTTATTGTTTTTTAGTTTTCTTTTTACTAAAACTGTGACAAAGCTGAATGCAGGAATCCAGAATATCAGTGACTACCTTCATCAGTGATCATTGTCTTACAACAAGCTGGTTATTATTTCTGTTTAATAAAAATGAAAACATAACAGCAACATACGTAGGGGTCTCCAAGGAACTGGACAGCGGATGTCAGCGAGATTTAGAGAAGTGAGGTGACGAATTTGCCTCCTAAACCTGCAGGAGAACCAGAGTCAATGTGATGATCCTTGTGGGATCTCCAGTGAAGATTTTGCACAGCCAGGATGCAAACTTGCTATCTCCTGATTGGATGATACACCCTGCACATCACTTGGTCATGCCTTTACCAGGTGAGACCCTCAACTACATCTAATTCCTCACCTACAAGCAGACAATAAAGTGTAAAATCTGGAAAATTAAGACCTATCTACTTCATTAGTGTGTAAACCTCTATATTTTCATATATGGCATAATTAAAAAAGAGCTTGCTTACAAGTTCATTAACTTCATAGCCAATCCTAAATCAGCATGTACATTTCAGTGTCTCGTGGGATATTATCAAGGGAAGTCTTATGAGAAGGTTTTGCTGTATTGCTGCCATTTAAACTGACCTAAACTGGAAATGGTCAACCTACAGTTTTCACACGCAATAATTGGTTGTTTTGTGGAGATTTTCTCCCCCACAGGAACAATCTTTATTATGAATTTATATATATGACCTTTAATACTAATAATATATATATATATACTTATGAATTTTATATATAAGATATATATATATATATATAAAATAAATTCATGAAATAGCATTCTCAGTTAAGGTTTTACAGATAACCATGAATTTGAGAAACTGTTTTGTTTTATTTTTTCTTCACTCAAGTAGTTTGACAAATCAGACCCAATAAAACTCCTTTAAACATAGGGTTCATAATCAAAAGACTGAACAAGCCCTATTTTAAACTTTGCTTATTATCTCTTTCCCTTTGTTGTCACTGTGATTGTAAGCCATTAAACTCCCTCAGCCCCTGTGCACCTTGCTTTAGCTTAATCACACTCTTTGATGTGTGTGAGGTGATTGGCAGTTGGTTCAGAGGCACACCATTGAAATGGCATTTACAAAGATTGAGGGCCAACAACCATGTATTCGCCATAAGAGAGCTGTTTTTCATTTTCTGTTGGTTGGTCTACTGGTTTAAATGTATAATGTCTAAAACTAGAATATATTTTTTTGTTGTTTTGATAGTTGAGTTTCATGGACTTGAACTTGACTTGAATGCGACAGATTAGAAACAGTTTTTCCAAACTGCTGTGTAAAAAACAAAATTACATTTATTGACAGTTTTTGATAACTTTTTAATTTAAATAGTGGTGGGGGAGTGGAAATATAATCATCTCAATATTGTATATGTCGAGTGCAACTGAAGAGATTGGTAGGCATTACGGCAGTCTCTTAGTGGTAGTCTCATGCATACGCAGTTGGTTCAGCTTCCCTGCTGCATGATGGTATGAGAAGAATAGTTATTCTTAGGGGAGGTGACAGAGTGCAAGCCCTGTTGCTTTGCTGTTCTTCCAGTTTGGCACCGATAGGGTTAATACTATCCCTGCCAAATACATGTGCAGACTGTGGCTGGGACTTAATTGACTATGAAAGGCGCTATATAAAATAAGGATTTATTGATTGATTGATTATTGTAGAACTCTGAAATCCCAGAGATGGAGGTGGAGAATTGAAATGGCTGATTATTTTTATGAATATTCCATTTTTCTCTTCTATGAATCCAACGAATCATGGTTAAACTATAATTGCAATATGATTATACTACTTTTTAGACACAGATTGAATCTAAGTATTTTGGCGCCATAATCTTCGTAATTATTGGTTTGAGGCTCAGCCACCTGTGTTAAATCCTGTAGGTTTATCAATTTCATAAAGACCAGGCCCACCTTTTCCAAAAAAATTCTCCTACATCTCCCCACTGCTTCCTTTGCAGTTAATATCTCCCTGCTGTATGCTTTCTTGAAAAAATTTGCTTGCAAATAACATATTTGTTCATACCAGTTTCTGTGTTTTATATCAATATTTATCATGTCAATTACAGTTACTCATGGACACATCAAATATTTACCGCTACACTTTTAGCCAACACAGTGTCATTAGTAACACTATGCATATAATAATATTTTTTAATATAATATTCCTAATTGGTTGAAAGCTATAATTGATTGAGCCCACCATTCACTCTCATCAATGTGAAGGTTTAAGAAATGGAACGGTGTATTTCTCTATGAAGCAGTGTATTGTCATGGAATGGTTTAAAGGTGGACCTGGAGCCGTTTTAATCTTCATTAGACTGGCATGATCTTTACCCTGTTTATTAGACAGTTTTTTGTTAACTTTTCAAGAAGTCAAATGAGAAATCTTTGAAATATGACACCATGCAGACTGTGAGAAATGTTGAACACCTACACAGTTACTACCTTCAGTATGAGAATTGCCAGCGGTTAATATGAGGTGTAGAGGATAGTATTACAATTTGTTCATTAATTTACATTTCTGTTAACTAGGCTGTGCCAATTAGAAATACTTTTAATTATACTGCATTTGTATTCATTTTCCAGAATGAATACAAAACCGGAAAAAAGTTCCACCTTAAATATATTTATATTCAGCAGTCGTTTATATTCAGCAATCGAAGGCACCAATAATACAGTAGAAAAAATAAAACTAAAAAGGTACAGTAGTTAACAGTACTGCGTAATACCTACAGATATTTTAAAAGATGCTAAGCCTTATCTACAGTAACAGTTATTTTCCATTGATTTAAACAATGGAATTATCACATGCTGTGTTAAAAATTCTGCAAACTTTAATAAAGGTTACTGGTGGTCCAGATAATAGTTTAGAAATGAACAGCTTGCATTCCCTGCAAACAAAATATGATTTCCCTCTAGGGTTCTTTTTATATATTGTTTCCCTTGCAGAGGGGGGGTGGGGGTGGGGGGGGTGGGGTGGGGAGTCAGTTTTAAGTCCTTTTGAACATATGCTTTTGAACATTAATCCAACACATTTTGCAAAATAGTTTTTTCATCTTCTGCACTTGTCATGTTCATCAATAACACACAAACAGAAGCTTTACACCATAGTGGGAAATTCTTAGGATAACTAAAGACAAAAAGATTGTTGTCATTTGCTGATACTCATGGAAAAAGCATTGCCACTCTAGTAGACGAACACATATATCTTTCATTGGTTCTGCTAATTGCCTGAACACTAATTGTAAGACTTAAATAAACTGATCCATAACAGGCTCAGCGGTTAAATCAATTTTATCTTAAAAACCCAATGCTTCGTTTAGAGAAACTCTTTCTGTATTTAAAAGAATCATCATTAGTTCTTTTATTTATTTCTTAAATTTTTAAGGAAACTTCGATACACTTTCAAAATTTGAAAAACATTTCTAGCCATATTTTTTATAATATTAGTATTTTTTTTTATTATTATTGAATTTCAAAAGTTATTCCTGGACAACATTTTAAAAAATCCATTACTAAATGTTGAATTTACAGCGGCTGTGCAAACACTCTTTTCAGCTAGTCCCTTATAAAAGTGATATTTTTGCACAGTATTTTTTGCAGTTTTCCCATGGTTATACAATGTATTTACCCCAGTTTGTCATGTTTATTAATGGGCTGTACTATACAGTACCTTGCAATTATGTACAATGCTTACCTATGCTTTCACTGTGCATTATTACACTTTTTACTATGGTCAACTTTTTTCGGGTTCCTGAACAAATCTTCAGAATTTATTGTACAGCAGTTTACATTCTCTTAGCACAGAAGTGTGCGCAAATAATAATGTAGCCCAGACTTGTAAGTGCATTCAGGGTAAAGCAAATAATAGATCTACAGCCTATTATTCTAGAGCCGGCATAATAAATTGGTACTTGCGTACCTATTTAACCATTCGCAATAAAAATATAGTATACTTAATATATATATAATATATATATATATAATATATATATATAATATGAACACTTTATACTTTAAATTGTAACTTAATATAAACCTCTTTGCTTCGTCAAAGTTTTTTTTTTCTTTGTACTGTAATAAAACATAAATGAAGGCTTTCACTAGCAAAGTTACAACATTTTTCATATTACATTTTAGTAGAACTTACACTAAACAAATGTCATATGCTTGCAAAAATTGAAATGAGAATTTTATTATTATAATTTTAAGGTTGTATTGACATTTGTGCACAATTGTAATTTGTATGAAAAGGTTTTGGAAATGAAGTGCTATACAAATCTATTGTAGTCTCCTGCTGATTATCCAACTGGTTCATAGCCACCATGTTATAACGACATACCAGCTGCTACAGTAGTACTACCGAATGAATACATCAACGTACCTTTAATCATTACAATGCCACTAATAACATTATGGATATAAATGACTGCCATTACCTGTCGATAGAGATGGAGTTTGTAGCTGGAGAGCAGTTGTATTGTCCTAACATGCTGAAGGTAACACTTGACTACACCAACCTTGGCTTTCAAACAACTCAATTTGAAGGATTTGGTATAGCTTTCCCAAGCTGTACATCTCTATGCAATAGTGTATGGTCAAGAGGACTGGTATCTTATTGTAAAGCATACATGCCAGTGTTTCTCGAGTTCTCAAGGATGTATAGAATTGAAGTAGCATCTCTCCAAGGCTTCTCTTTAAATATAGCAATGTCTTTAGGACTTAGTGTGTCTGATATAAAACAGATCCTACAGTGCACGTTTGGAATACTGGGTTTCTTTATTTCCATACTGATTTATTTCCTTCATTTATATACTTTAAGAAAAGACTAAAATAAAAATATTATGCACTTTCAAGCTATGGACAAAAGTTTTGCATCACCCTATAGAATGAGCTCATTTTGCTGCATAAAGTTGCATGAAACCTGCTGAATAATGTTACGTTAATTGAATGGAATTACATAGCGCTTTGTAGTTTTCCATATACTTAATAAAAAACTGACAAAAAGAAAATTAAATGTCACATTTGGAAATCTAACATGGAATACTGTACTACTATTATGGCTTCAGGTAGACTTTTGCAATATCATTTGGTAGTTTATTTGATTAAATGCTGTTAAATAAAATATCTAAATTATGTTCATATAGTTTTTAAAAATAAATCCTAATCTCAATCTTAAAATTCTAGTAGCAATGCCAAACTTTTGGCCATACAGCAGCTGTATATGTTAAGTGTGATAATGCTAATGTTTCAGGGTTTTGACAGTTTTGTGTCATGTATAAAGTGTGTTTGGGATTACTCAGTATTGCACTTGCCTATATTGTGGCACATCTTTAGATTGTGGGGCTACATTCAAAGCCATGTGATGAGCTAGTGCACTACAGTGCACTTAACAGATATTATAGGGAGCTTCCATCTTATGTTTTTCCCAATATAGAGTTTCTCTTCATGGATAATCTATTTGTTTTTTATTTAAGTGTAAGATTGTAATGTCTCTGTCCTATGAGTTTCCTAACAGCACGAATTCAGCTGAACTGCGGATGACCTCCTATTTTTTTCAGCTGCACAAAAACCAGCTAAAACCAGTTCGCTAGCTGTGCACTTAGCTTTCCAATTTCCAGCGATAATCAAGGTTTATTCCAATTTTTCTATGGTGAGAAGACACTCTCTAACCTTGACGCTGTTTGATAAGAGAACTTCGCTCTTTATGCCAACTATCCCTTTACTTTCTGGCACGACTTCAAGACAGGCTCACAGCAAGTTATAAAGTTTTTACTTTCTTAAAACCCATCTTCTATTCTTTTTCTTAAAATTACTTTTTAAGCTTCTTATTTTATATTTCAAACAACATTTCTTTATGTTGCATCATATTTTAACTCAGAGTCAAACTAGACAGTTTACTGCCTATAGAACACGATTATTAACTATTTTAAATGCGAACCTATCTTGACGAGAAACAATTTCATGTATATTATTATAACAGGCAGTGTTAAGCATATGGTCTTACATGCACAAATAGTTTATAGTAAAAAGCAAGCACATTAAAACTTATTTCAACATTTAACAACATTTTCTTAGGCTAAAAAGGGTACTGCAGAAACTTAGCATTCAATTCTGGGAATCAAGCCCATCTTGATAAGAAACTGCCTAAAAACTGGCCACTTGTATCAAACTATACCAGCTTCTACTGCATGATTTTATATAAAGAAAATACATAAGTTTCACAATTAAAAATTAAAACAGCATTACGCGTTACTTTTGATTACACACTTACACAATTTTCCAAACTAAAGATTATACAAACAATACAAAGGATTATAACACATATTATTGCATTAATACATTTCATTTAAAATTCTCCAATCCATGTCCAGGGTTTCAGCTCACTCCCAGCAAGACTCCACTTCGGTCTCAGGTTCCACTCGGGTAGGCTCAGTGAACACGACAACAGGCTCTCGAATCCATCATCTCGCATCGCAGGTGTGAGTCGCCATGGCCTTGACTTCGTACCTACAAGACACTTGTACACGCTTAGTAGGGACACCTTCCTCACATTCTAATTTTCCCAGATGCGCCCATTTTACTAAGTGACCCTTTCACAACTCATGCATTCAATCCTCTTAATATCTTTTTGGGTTTACATTTAAATGAGAGAAAGAAACACCTACAGAATCATTGCATTCAAGCAAGATTCTACAGTGTTTAGCCAAATGACTGCATGCCGGACAAAGTCTGAGCCCAGTCACTGATGACTTGCTTTGGCACATATTACCTGCACAATTAACAAGAGGATTATGTTTTAATTTATGTGTCAGGGTTACTTCTGCACCATGTACAATAGTTCTGGATCTGTACACATTGTTACTATACACTTCTTTCTGCTCACATGGAAACACTTTAGAAGGGATGCCATTCATCCAGAATACAGTAGGGGGCCAAAACTCACTGTTTTTCATATCAGCAGGCACCTAACTTGCAGTTTGTTTATCATTATTAGTGGGCAAACTCAATACAACTGAATCTGAATCAGCTGATGAACCATGAGCCTTAGCTACTGATACTCACCATACAAAAGGATTCAATGTTTTACTAACCAGCCTAGCTGATTCAACGTTATTTGCGACACAACATTTAAATTGGCCTGTCTTTTCAAATGCACCCACACAGGATAAGCTACAAAGCGTACAATATTGTTCCTTAGGGCTTGATAGGGCAGCTTGGTTTATGGGCTGAAACCACTGGTATATTAACAAATGCATTCCTGTTTCAGTCATGACATTGTGAGGACTTTTTACAACTTAGAAGTCTAAAGTACCTGTGTAACAATTAACCTGCCCCCTTGCAACACAATATCCCTCTAGGAAATACATCAGTACGAAATGCCACATAGAAAACAAGTGGTATTTCTTACTTTCACTGGGAGGCAAGTTAATGGCATAGCAACTGTTCTTGTAGATTAGACATGTTTCAGAGCTGCATTGAGGCCACTGGGGTGGCATAAACTTCTCAATTCTAAATAAGTCACCAGGATGACCAACACAAAATGATATAAACAATTGGGACACATTCCTGAAAAGTAACTGGTTCTTCATACCAATAGCAAGTGGCTCTTTTATGTATCATCTTATTCTATTTTGGCTTCTGTTTCCTATATTTATATTACAGCAGTGCAAGCTGAACAATGTTCTGACATCGTGTTTGAAGAGCTGCAAAAGCAGATTCGAGAACGAAGACCTTTTTCAATTCCAGCATGGACAAGACCTCTTCCGATTTTCAATCCCTGCGTGGACGAGACCTCTTCCAATTTTCAATCCCAGCCCGGGCGAGAGCTCTTCTGATTTTTGTACAGAGCCATGAAGCAAAAGCGTCTTGAATGTTAAGCAAGGTTTCTGTGGGAGAATGTATCGGTTTCATATCAGAACAGATTGCTTGCTTGATTGCTTGAATATCCTCATTCCAGCAGCTTGGAAAGGCATTGAACATACTGGAATATGTTTATTGCTGTTGAGATTGGATAAATACACAATTGTAATGCTATATGCTTGAAGAATCGTGGATTTTTTCCCCACCAAGACCGCAGCTTCTGAAAGTGTATTGCTAAATACTACATAAAACTGTATAAGAGTACTGCAGTTTACTTTTTAAACCAAAGTCTAACTTCCATGGCACACAAAACTTTCATAACTGATTGCAGTATTTATGAAATCCAGAGGAGAAAGACTATCTTGAATCCATTCACCTAAGGGTCCAGAAATTCCAATTAATATCTGAATCTGCAGATGGTAGTAATGACAGAACGTCTGAATTGAATTTAATTCCTTTGTGATCTCACTTGCAGGCATGCTGGTAATTTGCAGATCTTTTCCTAATTAGAACTGCTCAAAAAAACCAAAACAAAAACACGCACGTTTCTCCTCAGATCGACGTGGAAGATATGATTGTGCTAAACAAGGTTTTAATATCCATTTTCTTACCTCTTTTTAGTACTAACAACATTATCACTCATCCCTCCTTTCTTGCGTTGAAGCTCTTTTGGTTCCTTATTTCAATTTAGAATCTATAGGCAGCGCTAGATAGGAAAAATGCTGCTGCATTAAAAAGGGAAGCTGTGCGATTGGGAAACTGAGCATTGCTTACAAAGCCTTTAAAAGCATTGGTTGTCATTCCTTTAACATTTATCTTTACACATATATCTACAGTATTTCTACCGTAATGTGATGTATACAAGGGGCACCATATTACAAAGCTGCTCCACAAGGTGCGCTTTATAGTATATGAAAGCCTTAAAATATACATGTTGCACTTTTTAGACATTTTACTGCTTAGATGTCTACAATATGCACCTTTTTTAAATCTTATTTAAGGCCCTGCCCAGGAATAAGAACAGATTAAATAAATAATCACAGTATATTTTGTCTGGAATATGTTGCGGTTTGGATAAATTGTGTTTGATTTGACCGCACTGAATGCATTCCGACATCCCCTGGCATTCCGGCGTTCCCAATCAATTACACATACTGATTGCTCAGAACAAAAAGCTGATGGACACTTTGACAAGTACACACAGGTGGAAAGGTTAAATCAGAAAACAAACCAGAACTTTAGCACTGCCAACATGAAGTGAACAGCATTGAGGATTAATACCCGGCAGCAATTACCCAGGCTGGTTAATTTGTTAATTAGGTTAGTGTAAAGCACTAACAAAGGTTCTAAAGCAGTATCAATGACATGCCTAATAAAAGAAGTCCTCATACTGTTTGACTAATGTCATTGTTGTAAAAAAAGACAAAGTGGCTGAATTTGAATTGTAAAGAACAGAACCACAGTGACTGCCAAGGGGCCAACAAAATGTTGATGGTGACACACTTCTTGTAATAAATTAATATTATTAGATTTTATATATATATATATATATATATATATATATATATATATATATATATATATATATATATATATATATATATATATATATAGCCCTAGATAGAGCTTTGAAGGGGGTTAATACAGGGTTTAGATCCACTGCTCTTTAAACCATGATTTCTGATAATAAAGAAAAAACCTTCACAGCCTCCAAATAGTGCTAAATACAATTCTGAAACTATACAGAGCAGTCAGCCTATTAACTGCAATCGTGGCACTACATTTTCAATAATATCATCAGTCTTTTTGTATGAAAAGTGCTTTACACTTTATTAATGGGCTCCGCTTAATTTCTGGAACCGCAGACAACTTGGCATTCTAGTGATGCCACCAGTGAGTACAGCAGCAGCCACCCTGGAGCATAATGGCCTCAGAGCATCCAAGGTAAGAATGTGTCGCGTGAAGATCGCTTGAAGTGACTTCTACTGGAACTGATTCAAATACCCTACTCTATATGTCCCTGTGGTGCCTTGTCTGAGTGTATTAGTTTTACACATTAGTATAAAATAAGAATATACGATTGCTAATTTTGTCAATTTAGCATTTAAAGAGCAAGTAGGATTTTCTGTACTTCTACCTTTTCAGATGTTAGCAATCATTTTGGATGATTTTAATGCAATTATTCAAATATCGTGATTTTACCTGAGCCCAGGAGCTGTTCAATTCTGATTGCCTGCTATAGACATTTGTAACCATGGCTAGATCAGCTGGTGTCATTATAGACGTTTCATTGTGTCAGAAGTGTATTTCCAGATAATCTCTGCTGTCTTTATAGAAGTAAGAGACAGTAAGAGGATCTTCCTCCTGTAACTTTACCTGATCCACAATCCGTTACACGATTGTGGCAGGCAACAAATTTTAGACAATTTCACAGATGCTCACAAAGCACTTTAATTTAGATCTTAATTTATTATCCTGTGCTACTGTGAAACAGATTCCTAAGAGAGTCTCTGCTTTTTCAGAAAACTGGAGGATCCAAACTGGGACACCCTAGTTAGAAACTTATCTGTTAAAGATTGAGTTCTTCTTGTCCTGCAAGATTTAATACTAAGAATATATATATATATATATATCAGCTTTAACCTTATTTCAATATTGGAACGCAGGCTCAGAAATAATGACACAAACAGTAGGTGAATTATTATGTGACATTTGTTGGTAATAGAGTTTAACAATGACCATTTATGAATCACAAATATGCACTGTTTTTTTTTTTTTCCCTAGCCCTGTCCATGATCTGGCATTTCTATCCTTAGCCTAGTGGTTGAATACATTACTATTAATCAAAAGCTCTTGTATTTTGAAATATGTAAACCCCTGCAGTGCCTACCAATGTTTGGTTAAATGATTAATTCGCTGTCCTCCCGAACTGGGCCATAGAGAATCATTTAACACAAGCCAGCTAATTATAGATAGGATTTTCAATAGCTGGTATTGTGTCCTGTCTCACTTTACAGAAAAAAGACAAACAGTGTGTGTGTCTGTATTTTCTTCCACATACCAGGGTTGATAAGGTTCTCCTTTCCCCAGGAGCTGTCTATTTCCAGCATTGCATCTCGCCTGCACACATATAGGGAGTTAAATTGCACTGAACATGATGTAAAAAAAAAGCGGTTTTAATGTGAAATAATTAATTAATGCCCATTCCAAGAAAAACAACTTAATGCAAACATCTAGAAGGTATATATTATTTGACAATGCTTTACAATAAGCATGGGTTATGGTATTCTGTATAGGGTACACTGTTGTTGGCTTTTTGTGCATGTTATAGAAGAGGCTTGCATTATATTACTATGTCATTGGCGTTATAGATGGTTTGCCATTATTGTCCAACAACAATGGTACATAACTTTTGTTGTTCCCCAAACTTGCAGTGCAATGCAAACTTATTCTTGAATCACAATTTATTTTGGCATGACATGGTTGTGCTCACGTGCCTTTAATTAGTGTGAAAATCACAAAGGTGTGTGAATACATTACAAACATACAAGGGGTATAAACACGGCATATTTAAAACAAAAACAGAGGAACATGGGGAAGGCGGCACTGGAGCATGAAAATGGTCCCTACTGAGACTGAGGGGTGAGTCAGCTCAACTCGAACTGTGGAAGTCTGGTTATTCCTGAATATTTGCTATCCATTAGGACAGTGGTTTTGGACCCCAGTCCTTGGGGACCCCTGTGTCTTCTGGTTTTCATTCCAACTTAGTTCTCAATTATTTAACTTAGTCCTTAATTGATCTAATAATTAGCTTAATCAGACATTTTTTGTTGTTCTCAGCACCTAAAATGTTCAAATTATTTATAACGTTTTATGGTGAAGTTAAAATGTCCAAATGTTTAAGAGGTGAAAACAATTAAAACGATCTAATTGAGCTATTAGTTCCATGAAGGGTTTAGTTAAGTAATTCAGAACTCAGCTGGAAAAACCAGGAGACAAAAGGGTCCTCGAGGACCCGGGGTTGAGAACCACTTTCTTAAGAGATGCCTGGACGGAGATCCTTTCTTCTATTTATTACATTTAAAGCCAGATAAACTACTCGCAATCCTGCATCCCTGAAACAGGCAGACAGGTATGTAAAGTTAAGTATTGCACAGAGCTAAATACCAGGCAGTTTCTGGATCATGTGGTCTCCTCATTTGATCTAAACCAGGGGCGTCCGATCACAGTCATGAAGGCCCATTACACTCCAGGTTTAACAGGTCAGATTATATAAGGAAATACTTGAATGTCTGGATGGAGGTTTCATTGGTTCAGTTAAACAATTTAGAGCAGGATTGGAAGAAAGACCAGGACTGGAAGAGCCACCTTTGGCCACCCATGCAGCAATTTTTACAAATCACAATTCTGATTTACAGTTCACAATTCAACATAGCGATGCCAGGTCAAAGTTTACCTTTGCGTGTGAAGCTACTGTGGTGTTTTCTGGCTTTTGTGTCTGCTTTTGCAACTTTGCTGCATTCACTTTGCTGCAATGACAAATCAAACATGACAGAAAATTAAGGAAATGTGGAACTTTGTTTTCCAAATTCTACATTACTCAAGACACAACTGTACTTAATTCACCCCCACAAGATGACGTCAAGCACAGGACTCAGAGCAAAAGTATTATGTTTACAGTTTGTGTGGCTACAGTTGTTCAGAAAATGCCTGTTATTGGCACAGTAACATGAAGAAGAGGACTTATCTGTAGTGTTAGTGTCTAGTATAGTGCTGATTTAGAGTGAAGATCATTTTATTAAAAATTGTAATTTAAACTAATGTGGGGCAGCGACTTAGGGTACATACAGCTGTGAGTGTGTTTTCAGTTTTAAAACTGGGGCTAAAGCATATCTGTTGATTTGTTTTCAGCCAAAAAGATTCCAAGGTTAAATTAATTTCGTCTGTCACGTCTCTGCCTCTAGTTTACATTTTAATTATCTTGGACTCGAACCACTCTACCTGCCTTCATAAATCTTCATTCCCTTCCAATCATGTTTGTGCTGATTTTTTTGCACTTGTCGATCAGACCATCTCTCTGCTGGACTGCTTGATGTAATTCATTTTCAGTGCTGTATTTTAGCCTGTTGGTTGGTCATTTTCATTGCAATAATTTGTTGATTTTGTGGTGTTATTTTTTCTTAACCTCTCATCCGTAGTTAACATGTTGGGGAATCTACCCCTGAAACACTCACATTGCATCTGCATTAAAGAGGTAGCAATGGAGTTACTGTCTTTGTTGATTACATTTAGATTGCAGTTTTGATTAAACCTTTCCTTGGGTAATATATTTAGAGAGCTACAGACGCCATGCTTTCTACGTAAATCACTTTCTGAATTTGTTCCTAACTACCAGACAGCTTTGCATTTCATTGGTGTTTGATGGTTTCTTTGAGCCTGACAGTTTGAACAGTGAAACCTAAGGGACCATCTTTCTAGAGGCGTATTATATATATATATATATATATATATACATATACACACACACACACACACACACACACACACACACACTGCTATGCAAAAGTCTTAGATATGTTGCATTTTTCTACTCTGAGGCATTATGAGCATCAATAATTTACTCAAAGCCTCCACTAGTGTTTTCTACTATTATACAACCTTGACTGGCATAAAGAAGGAAAAACAATGAATAAAATAGCTCGCATCACTCGATTTTCAAGGTGTGGTATCCAAAGCAGAATCAACAAGTGCAGAGAGACATCATCTGTAATTGATAAACCCAGGACTGGAAAACCTGAAAAGCTGTCTAACAAGCATGAGCAATACTTGAAGATAATATCCTTAAGGAATAGAAAGAAGACCAGCATTGAACTGACAACAGAACTGGCAGAAGGCACAGGTGTCGTTGTCCATCAAATCAACAGTACGAAGGTCACTCTTGTCACCTCTGTTAAGAAAGGGGAACAAAATTAAAAGGCTAAAATATGCACAAGAGCACATAAATT
Organism: Polyodon spathula; assembly: GCF_017654505.1. Taxonomy (NCBI): domain Eukaryota; kingdom Metazoa; phylum Chordata; class Actinopteri; order Acipenseriformes; family Polyodontidae; genus Polyodon; species Polyodon spathula. The sequence continues at coordinate 18,800,731 of NC_054558.1, read as the reverse complement.
GGACTATGTGACAATGATCAAAGGTGCGTTGGATGGTTGATGGATGGACAACAACACCTGTGCCTTCTGCTTTGTATGAGGAACAATCAAATGAGCTGGAAGATCAACACCCGAGGCGTCCGTATATTAACCTATACAGACGCTGTCGTGCCGTATTGCATATGCATGCATATGCATGCATATGTATGTATATACTATATATATTATATATATATATATATATCTATATATATATATATATATATATTGGGGTAGGGTGCTAGGCAGTGCTGGGCATGTATTACTATGTTGCTCTGACTGTTTTGTGGATTCTTCTGCATGAATAAAATAATGCAGCAGAAACTGTAAAATACAATTAAATATTCAGCCAACACTTTGAATAACTTCTATTTTTCCGCAATGAATGCCCCATTTTACCTTGAGTTGTACATTCCTCCAAGCAAACAGAATTCTCTTCTTAGCGGCAGTCAAATCAATGAGAACCTAATAGGATTTCAGACCGACTTATATCTACTGTACATATTACCAAGTGGTTCTAGTAACATGAAAACATGTACATTACTATAACAGTTAACAGTTGTACTACTGTATTATTATTTTTACAACCCTTTTAATACATGAAAATTCACCATCAGATACAAAAAAGTGGTAGTCCTTGAAATTGAAGCTTGGGGTTCATTCCACAAATTTCAAGGGGAGTGACAAGTGTTGATAATTCAGTCAAGGTGGACAAACTGAAGTAGCATCAGCTCAGAAAGTAGTTAAGAGTGCTGATCACTCTTAGAACACATGGGGACTGGTGCCTGCAGACCAAGATTAATGTGAATCAGAGCATCTGACTCACTTTATCTGTACAACTCTGTGTACAGTAGTTTAATTTATGTAACAAAGGGTAGCTTCTAATTAGATATGTTAGCCTTGGAGGCAATTTTTCCATTTTCTTGTCTTGAAGAGTTTTTAATTTGCAGAATAAATACAGGCGTAATAACTTGTAAGGCACAACTTTAAAGCTCAAGCGATACAATCGAGAAGTTAGAATTGAAACATTGCTTTCTTTTTGTAATTTTACAAGTTTTGCCAACATGTTTCAGCAATGACAACGCACATGCCTCCTGGGATGAAAGTACATCAATGCAAGCTTTTATGAGCATCGTTCTAAACCTAATTTACTCTGCACAACACCTACAGCAACAGAGCCTATTAATGACTTAAAAAGGGCGGGTTGTGTCACTCGGTTATATGCAAGCAAACAATATTTAGATCTTCAGAAAGATTTCTTTGTGGGGTTTCAATAAGAAACAGGAACTGACTGGAATATTCATAAGCTGGGATAAGTTAAAAGAACAATTTGCCACACATAGGGAATACATTTTAACCCTTGGTCACTGATGAGTGAATCAGAGATCTTTCATTTCAGGACTGCCCATATTATTTCTGCATATTTTAGTTATATAGTGCAAAACTAAATACCACTGGGATACCATCTTAATACCAATGCCTTACCCTAAAGAAACCATTAGTGAATACAATCATTTTGGGACACAATGGTTAATACCAATGAGTAAAAAAAATATTGCCACTGCAGTACCATGCTAAAATGTCTTATCATATAATTTTAGCTGGTTTCATGCGACTGTTGTGCCTTGTACAGAACCACTGTTCCATTGCATTGCCATTGAATGTGATTTGTCATTCATGTGCAGTATGTCACTACATTCATGATCACCACTTATTATGTGAATTTGGATGAGCTCTTTTTTCCAATACAAACCGCTTAAACACAGCAGATAAGGAGTAATCTCCTGATGACTGATGTGTCTCAGGACCGGCATGCAGGTGGATTAAACATTGGTCTGGTTGCATCCAATAGTTATTGTAATGTTGTGTATTTGTGTATGTCGTCTCACTGGTGGTGCTGATATGAAATAATACAAAGTAAAGCAGTTGTTTTTTCACCCTCTCCTGTTTCTTATACAGAAGGTTAGCACTCATCACCATGACAACCCCATGTGTTTCATGTCAATCCATCTGAATCTTCATGTTCGGATTGCTGTTTTTTTGATGAAAGCCGGTTTAGACTTGTACTGTTCTGACATGCCTCATAATACCTGTCAGAAAAATGAAAACAAGTGTTATAATTAACCAGTTTCTCAACCTAGGGGTAGCTTGTAAAACATTTAAAAGGGAAGTCGAATTGAAAGCCAAGTTAACTTCTTTTCAGCATTATAAGATCCGGATTGACAAATGTAAAACATAAATACATTGCAGCTAATAGCCTTAGACAGAATATTTAATAAATTTAAGCAGTGACACTATTAAGATCATAGTCACAAAAACATCCATACAGTCAACGCATTCAAGAAAACATAACAAATAGTACTGCAAGCTCACAGATATAAAAAAAATCAATAACTGGTCAAGACACACGTCACATGCATTAATGCCACCTTGTATAAGAGGGGATATACCCTAAACAAAACCATTCCAAAATATTAAAACCATACAGGAGGACAGTTGATCAAATAGAACAACATTGGGGCTCCAGAGTGGCGCATTCGGTAAAGGAGAAAAAATAATTGCCGATTCTAAATTAAAAAAAAAAAAAAATACAATATGAATGTGGCTAAGTTAGATGGCTATAAGGATATATATGGTTTCTACCATTTTAATTGTGATCATCAGATGGATCGCTTTATTCTCCTATCCAAACTTCTGTATGGGCAAAAAAATTCTACTTTTACCTTCATTTATACTGTAAAGCACTAGCTTTGAAAGGACATTATCCTGGGTAAAAAACATCAAACAGTGAGCTAAACTAGTTTGACTTCATAATATGCATGCTCTTGTCATGCAATACCTACTTTCAAACTATGAATAGTATTATCCTGTTGCAGCAAATTTATCTTGCTTTAATGTAATAACATTCGTCACCGTTCTAGCATGTTGGCAGTACAAGAAGAGAGATAAAAATTAAATACTTTAAGGCCGAGCTGTAATGGGAACTCATGATTGAGTTTAGCACAAGGGGCTTCATTTATTTATGTATAGCTAATGTTACACACAGCATGTTATACATCACCAAATACGTTTCTCTTTGGTTTACTGGATGTCAGCACATAAGAATAACCATGACAACAGTAAACGGTTTGAGGTTTATAGAAGAGTTTAATCATGTTAGATACAGTGTCCACATTAACCACTCATTGGTGTTTAGCTGTCAGTAAAAGAGATGCTTAGCTCTATAATTCAACACAGCAGCTAGATATCATCCTTTTATGTAGGGCTTACATGCTGTGTTTTTAGAGCTAAATGGTTGTCCTACAAGTCACTGTATGGAATAATTCTTTTTTAACTACTTTGTATCCTAAAAGCAAATTGCCGTCAGTGTCTCTGGCTCCGATTTCAGCATCTTAACCACAGCTGCTTAAATTGTGGTTTTGACATTAAGAAGCAATTACACACAGTATGTCCTAAAGAGAATGGGAACTTGAAGACTTTATGAAGATATGATAGAAGCAGCATTGCTCAGTCTATAAGACACTGCTATCAGTATGGATCTGATGATGTGTGGTTTGGATTACAGGTCTATGTACAGCCTATTGTTATTTTTTTTCTCCTTTTGATCCCATTATATTCACACAACAGATTTCAAATCAAGAAGCAATTTATGGGATGTTCTTCATGTACCAATTTGTATTTTGAAGAATTAAATGAAACATTTTGACTAGAAGTCTTTCTCAATGTCTTCTCAATGGCATATCTGTATTTTGAAGTGTACCTATATTTAATACCTAATTACTAAACTAATGTATAAACCATGTTTGTCCTTCCTGCCATTCAAAATTAAGTTTTCAAAACATGATAATAGCATATTATGCATGTAGTGTGGATAGGGTATATAATATCTCTCTCCTATTGTAATATTAACATACCATTTGCAAGGTAGCATGTATTTCAAGCCTAACAGTGTAGGTATTAGCCAATGTTAGGAACAGTGGTTTTGTTGGCTTCAATTTGAATCCAATATTTGTAAAGCTCAAGAGTTTTATGATATCTGTTATGTACTTATCTCAGGTTTTTATTTTGCCTGCAAAGGGCCCAGCATAGCTTCACCACCCTAAACACAATCAGGTGGAGGTGGGCAAAATAGAGAACACAGACTGTACAGAAATAAACCAGCTTTTTAAATGTATTACTTCTGAGTTGTAAATCACTGCTCAGCAGGCATTGCAATGTTTCTGACACTGCTATAGGGTATAATGGACAACGAATTGAAATCTAGAGAGGAAAGAAAGTAATTTATTGTACTCGGAGAAGAGCGAAAAACAAAACTGCACGTCACCCACTCACTCATAAACACACACTCACAAACTTAATGTAAAATGTGGAATTCCATAAAACTGATATAGTTGCCTGACACATTTAAGTGCAACACCACTATAATTACATTAAAGCAAAACAGCAGTAATTATTAATATGGAGAGCTGTCAAACTGACACCCACACAGAGCAAAAACCTGATGACTTTGGTATTCTAACATTGATTGCAAACTGAATTCATGGACCTGCAATCAAATGTATAATCAATTGTCTTTGTAATTTAACTCAAGAGACAGATGTCAATTCTCTCCAAGTGATGTGTCAACAGTGAATTATTTTTCTTATTTGAAGAAAATCAAAATGCTATTCTTTTCAAGCTGCGAATAACACTTGCATCTGCTTCAAAATGCTGCATAGCATTGCAAAGCTCACATAAACTCTCATTTTGAATGAGCAGTTTCGAAGATTTACCACAGAGGTGTGACCCAATATGGCTATAATAAAATAGCTGTGCTCGCTAGGAATTTATTAAATGTTCAATGAATGGGGAAATAAAGAAAGCTACTCATGGATTATATGCAGATTTACAAGGTTAGCCCATCATGGTTCATCACTGTTTTGTACGACACTTTTTTTTCACATAATTCCTCTTAGTTCAAAATGTTAAACATGTTGGTTAACCAATCATTATAAGAATAATTAATTCCTGCTCTTGAAAGATTTAGCAAATGTATTGATTCTCGTCTGTGTTGTGTAACATAAGCTCTCAATACTACTTTAAAGGAAGCCGTGTGATCCAGTGGCTAATGAAACAGGCTTGTAACCAGGAGGCCCCTGGTTTAAATGCCAGCTCAGCCAGTGACTCGTTGTGTGACCCTGAGCAGTTCACTTACCCTCCTTGTGCTCTGTCTTTCGGGTGAGACATTGTTATAAGTCATGGTGATCCACTATGAAAGGCTAATACGGATTTGTATTATTACTCATACCTCATTGTACTGTTTGTTACATTTCCCTGTCAACCTCTGACTTCCTCAGTTGCTTTACCTACTGATCACTGGATTGTTTTTAATTAGAGCATATATGTTTGATATGGGATTTTATCCACTGGTTGTTTTTCCCCATGACACTAAATGCAATTTACGGTATACTGTTTATAAAACAACACCTCCATTTGGGGATTTCCATGCATATTCATGAGCCTCTAAACACCCTGTTCACCTATGTACGCCCTCGAGGGAGAGGAACCAATCAAAACACTGAGATTTACTTGGGAAGCTGAACAAAAATGAATTTTCCATATCAGTAACACTGTTCAAATGTAGAATCCAATTATATTTCATAATTACCCTAGCTAAAGCTCAAATTAGCCATAATGGCATTATCAGCAATTATATAAGGAGTTATTTTATATTACAATGCCATCAGGCTATTATGAAAAAGGGTCAGTTTTCCAATTTGGCACTTTAGCTATAATTTTATTTTGCACAATATTGATTTTGTTTTGCATGCTCTGCTGTCATTCATACATTGTCACATGGTGTCTGCCTCCTATGGCAACAGAGATAGATTGCAGTTAGTAACACTACAGTACATCTATACACAATGTTGATACCAACTGAACTAGTTCTTGCTGCCTACAGTACTATTTCACTTTACTGAATGCATTTACTATTTATTGGTGTTTAATTCAAGGCATTTCCCAATGGCAGGCTCTCCAAAACAGATAACTCTTAGGACTGAAGTCATTGTATTTTGTATCTTGCTCTTAATTGTACTGCAATTCTTGATATGTATTTTATTTTGTATACAACTTGTATACGCCCTGGGTAAGGGCGTCTGCTAAGAAATAAATAATAATAATTATAAATAAAAAGTTATTTAAAATACCCTGTGGAAGGGTGGTGGGTAATTCACTGACACAGGAGACAGACAGGTGAATTTGGCAACACCGCACAGGTGCCCAGTTTTATTTAAGGGTGCTGGTTTTTCTTTAGTCCCGCAGATGGCGCTGTGGGTCCGTGGTCTGATTTACCAACGATGGTAAACAGAACCACGGGCATACCAAGCGATGGTACACAATACCGGCGCCCTTACAGGTACTTCGAAACAATAATTCAAAACAGAAGGCACAAAGAAACAGGGAAAATAAAACAGTAACAAAAACTACAAAGAAAAGGTGCTGCACTTTGCAGCGATATCCCGGTCGCCGCTGCCCGTACGACCCAGATCACCGTCCTACACTGCCGGCTCACTAGCCTGCTCTGATATACTCACCAGGGGTCTCCCCAAGGGTTCCCCGCCCTTTATATCTCGCTCTGAACCTCCGTTTCTTTCTCTCCCACTGGTTCTCGGTCGTTGACCAGCGCTTCCGCACTCTCAGCGCGTTTTAACAGGGCAGACCTGAGGAAACAACAGAGCGTTAATTTATAGGGCTAACAATCTCCCAAGACGTGCCTCTCAGCCATTCAGAGAGGTGGAAAGTCCACACACCCACTTTCCCACCTCCCTGTGTCACTGCCATGACTCACAGGCGGTTGTTGGACGACTGCCGCCCTCTTCCTGCAGCCTGTGAACACGCCAGCAGAGTCAGCACAGATCTCTCCCTGTTACATACCCTTTAACAGAAAATGGAATACCAGCAAGTATATATTGGTTCATAGTATTGTTATGTCACAAACATGTTACTACAGTGGTACCAATGGCACAAAAAGGATGCAGGTACAAAGAAAAATGTCTAAATTAAATGGGCCACGAGCCTGAAGAGAGATAGACATGTTATTCCATTGTATTACCTTAAGGCATTGTTTGAAGAATGTATTTTACAAACTGGAAGGAGTGCAATTATTGTGCATAGTATAGACATTCCACACAAGATGATTACATTGTGTGGCTCTGTTATTGGCAATCCTTATTTAGCTAAAGGGTGCTATTGAATTGATTGTCATGCAAATTGCCTTGGAAATGATTGTCAGCTGTTCAGTCCCTCATTAAATCCTCTTATATGAACATAATTGCTCGTATCTTGAGATACAGGTATAACAAGTGCAAAACCGAGTGCTGTGCCTGTAAAACTGTGTTCACACAGAAAAAACACTATGAGTAATAAAACAGAATGCAAAGAATGGAAAACCCCAGAGGAAATATATTTTCACTAGTATTCAGTAATGTCATGGCATAGAAGGTACATTGTTTATTTGGTCAAGCCACTTAAAAGACAGACCCACTTTCCTGTGTTAACGTTCTACTGTACAGTATGTAGAGGTCAAACGAGACAGTAATTCCATCACAATGCCTGGTGACATTATTCCTCATTGCTACAGCGACTTGAGAGGTGACGGACAGGACAAGGACTGCTTGCAAAAGAAAGCAAATATGCCAAAAGAACAGAAAAAAAAAAACATTAAAAGAAAGAAAAAAGCAAAAGAACCTCAAGAAAAAAAAAACACAAACAAAAAGATTTTTATTAATCAATATCATAAAAAAACATACAACAAGAACGGCAAACTGTGTTTAAAAAATACTAAGAATATGAAACTGCTGTGTGAGCTTTAAATGAGATCATTGTACAATGAGGGCCTTATGGTTAGAATTTGTTGAACTTTTTTTTTTTTTTTAATAGTTTTTTTTTCACCTACAAGGGTTTTCCAAAAGTTGTATTCTTTAAAAAGAAGTTTTAAAATGTATTAAGAGAGAGCATTATTGACAAACATTATTAAAAAATGTCTATTTTTGTTAATAATTGCATTGCTATTGTACGATTCAGTCATGGAATGTATTGATGATGTTGGAAAAAAAAATTGTTTTGTCAAGACTATAGATTATTTTCTACCCAGGGACTAAGGAACAACAATTTATTTTATGAGGAAATTAATTAGGTTTTCCTATTTAAATGAGAAAAAATAAAGGAATTTGTCACCAGCTTGTGAAATATATATATATATATATATATATATATATATATATATATATATATATATATATATATATATATATATTATTTTATCTATTTTTATTTTTAATGGCACCATAAGGTAGATTTTGTGAAATATAGAGAGAGGTCTATAGAAAGAATGAGTCTTCAAGCAGTTGTGGCCCTTTTGTCCCCAGATATAACTGATACTCCATGAATGTTCATACTGTACTATAGTTATTCCATGATTAAGGATAGACTAATAACCAGCACCCCCATACTACAATTTTAATGAATGAATTACTTTCAAGATCAAGATCTGCATCGCTTAGCGACGAGTGGTAATTTGGAACACTGACATTCGCTCAGTCATTCTGTCGTTGGACTTGAATGAATGCAAAATGACATCTTTGAAAATGAATATTCAATCTAGCTTTGGATAAGAAAAAGTTATTTAACTCTAGAATTCTCAACACTTGTTGTATAAACAGTATATACAGTATATCCTATTTAGATATATCTGATGTATGGCTGTACGCATCAGGTTTAAAAAGCTGCTAATTGGCTTTTAAAAAGGTTCCTCCAAATAGTAATATTTAAGAATTGGCCCAAAATACTGTGTGTTACACAAGAAAGCAATCATGAATGTGTTTACAGGATTAAAAGAGTCAATTGCAGGTTGAGCCATTTTTAAACAGTCAAAGGTCTTTCTTCAGATGTCTTTAATCTGTAGACCAATCTTTGAAACTAAAAAGAACAGGCTAAAGTTTCGTACTTTATCTAATTATCTGTTAAATGCACTCTTTTGATCACTGACACAGACAAAACATTACGATCCTACGCCTCACCTGAAAGTTCATTGATGGTCTCTCTCTCTCTCTCTCTCTCTCTCTCTCTCTCTCTCTCTCTCTCTCTCTCTCTCTCTCTCTAATGCAGACTATTTATTTCTTGTCAAAATAACGTTAAGTTCCTTAAAGCAGCTGCAAGTCCAGGAAAGACACACTAGCACAGATTCCTAAGGCAATATATTGTCCAGAGCTGCACAAAGTGATAATCTGATTATTACTACAGGTATTTCCACAGCAAGCAGCAGATGACCCCCAGGTGATTTACAAATCCAAATGAAACAACTGAAGAAACAGCTGCTTGAATTCTGACAAAGCTGTCAGCTTTTCTTTGCCTCTGCGGACAGCAGCTGTTTCTTAATTTTTTTCAGTTGAAATGGAAAGTTGTCCCAGTCAACAACAGTGCAATCCAAACAGAATAACCTGTTCGTGCAGCTCTAGCATGGATATTTCATGGTTTATATATATATATATATATATATATATATATATATATATATATATATATATACTATATGATTTTATGCAAAACCAGGCTTTAGTTTATGGACCCATTAATATAATTTGACTGCTACTAGTATTTTATTCTGCTTAGGTGTCCCTGTTGGTATTTTGACAACATTTTGAAATTTGTAATTTGGAAAGTCAAGATTTGAAAGTGAAATTTCCATTTGTACTGTCCCAATTAAAATATTTCTTTTTTTATCATTTGCTAATGAATATGGAAGCCTGTTCGCTAACCATGCCAACTCAAAAGCTCAAGTGACCTTGATCGATATTATCAGCAGTAAACTGAGCTGCAAGACTGCTGACAATGTAAATTTGAGGTGTATAGATCCTCATGACTGCTGTTTTGTCCAAATGCCATTAATAAACAATTTACTTGTCCCAAGGCTGTTTCTTTTCCCTATTAATGCTTACATCTACCTACCTATTTCTGACCACGTTTGCAAACATACTAACATTCTTGTTCTGTAAAGTATTTATCCTGTTATTTCTAATGAAGGGACATTTCTTGTTGTATTAAAGTGATGCACTTGTGTGGACAGCAATTACATTTTCCTGCTCGAACAAGTTTGGTTTAAAAATGGAACTGCCTCAGTATGATAGATTGTGCACTGCAGCCGATATCCTTCTCAATTACTCCTCTATTTCCAGGACAGCTTTTTGAATATCCAGGACTTTTATTTTATATCAGCTCTAAGATCATTGTAGATCTAAGTCTACAATGGTCTGGTCATTTCACAATCACTTGCTAGTTTAGTTTATGGGGTATATTTGATGTATACTTAATTAGCACAAGTGGGATTTATGTTAACTGTATCTTCATCTCACTTCTTTGTTTTTTTTTACATGGCATAATACATGCTCTGGTCACTGTGAGTATAATTGTAAGTTAAGTTTCTTTTCTGTGCTATACTATAAAATGCAGATTTGTTTCTTCTTGACAGGGCAGCTTCTCTTACCCCATATAGCTCATAGCTCAATGTCAAATAATAATTACTGAAAATGAAATTAAAATTCCAATGTTTCATGTCTGTAATGGATATTATACGCTGTTCCCAAGACCTTGAGGATAAACAGGTTTGAGGAGCATTCGATTTCTGGAATGCCTGTTCATCTTTGCCAATGCGCATTAGGGGAAAGCTTCTGTGAGACAGCATTACATGTCCAATTACATATCACAGACAGGATCTTTTTTTCAACCTATTTTTAACTCTGAGTTAGAGGTTAGCACCATTTCTTGACCTTGTTTTCTTCTTTTATTGATTTTCTTCTCATTTTAAGCCTTAATAAGATCAGTCCTAAACTATGGTAGTAACAAATTAACCTTTTTCTCCTTATGTAAAATCAAATCAAAAATGCACTTTACCTAATAGCTTTACCTAATGGTTTTGATCCAAGAGGTTTTTTATTTTCTAAAAGGGCGCCAACACGAATCGTTGTTCAGATCTTGGTAAATATGTCCCTAACAGCAGTGCTAAATCTATAATCCTCAGTTTGGTATGTATGTTCTTAAATCTCTTTCCTTTGTAGCAGGATGTGCGCCTATTACTGTAGAAACAGAGCAGAAAGAAGGAAATCCATGAAGCAGAACTTTATTTACAGTACCAGTCTCAAAATCCATATTAGGATTAAAGCTTTTCTAGCTAGAATTCATTCATATATACTGTGTGTGTGTTTGTGTGTGTATATATATATATATATATATATATATATATATATATATATATATATATATATATATATATATATATATTATTATCTCAATAGTTAGATGCCCAGTAAAATGTAAAAGCCCCCTCTCCTCCATCATTTACAGGATATGACTCTAATTAAGGAATCCAATGGAATTTTATTTTTTTCTGCCTCTTTGCAAGCAGATGTATCCCTAAGAGTTTTTCTAATAAACTCAAACAGCTCAAATATGAAATCTAGTCAAATTAAGGTAAGTGCCCAGACACTAACTGTAGAGTATAATCAAAGCTCTCAAACAGAAAGAGTGGAAGTCCTCTTTGTTGGGGGAGAAGAGTGAAGCTTATGCTCAGGACAGTTTCATTCTCAAGGCTTGCAAATGCATGTTTTGTCTGACATTTGTGTTGGAATTATTCATTTCAGAAATGACATTTAATGAATAGGGTTCAATGGGCCGCATTATGCCACAGTTATGCCATGTTACAGCTACATTTAATGCCCTTTCATAAATGAGGCCCAAAATGTCTTAACCTTTCATTACTTTAAATCAAAATTGTTACAAGCTTTTCATTTACTTGATTCTGTTGTTAACCAAACAAAAGTATTGTGGATGAACCGTGTGTGTCCATTTTTTAGGTTAAAGTAACTTACGTGAGTTTCACTAGTGAAAACCATTTCTTATATTATATATATATATATACGACAATATAGAATATATATCTATATAATATATATATATATATATATATATATATATATAATTAAGTTTCTCGTAAAACCTCTGGCACTTTCAGTATCATGTTGTGAAGCGGCTTACTGTGACCTTTACATTTGGGGATGATTGTGTCTGGCATGCAATTTAAACCCATAATATCCCAGCGTTGCCAGGTTATCATTTCATGGTGGCATTTTCTTATTTATATATTTAGAAAGGGCACATTTCAGCAGCCAGCTTTAGTGATATAGGGCAGGCCATAAATCATGTTCCTCTTTTAGGAAAGTAAGCAGCTCACCCTCAGTTATCAGAAATGTATCTGGTGAATGTCAAACAACTCGAACTGCTATACAGTGTAATACATATGTATTTATACAATTCTCCCTCATTACATCGCCGCAGTTGGAGTCCATAGCTAAAAGACAGTTTTGTATGTGTTCTGCCTTATTACGAGCATGCAAGTGAAATAGCATTAAGGGGAAATAGAGAGACAACTAGCATGAAAAACACAGATACAGCAGCAATCCATAAGAATAGAAATCCAACTGTTACATAAAGTCACAACAACAACAGCAACAACAATAATAATAATAATAATAATAATAATAATAATAATAATAATAAATAATAACATTATCACATACAATGTCCATACATTTTTTATTTGGTAACTACACAACCATGTGTGCAATTACTGTAAAATGTTACCATAATACTACTCTGGTTGCTACTAATAATAACGTCACTGTTTTTTTTCAGTAACTAAACTAGTAAGCGTATTGAGACTGTGAGTATATTGTCTAACAGGACTCATTGAGGTTTAACCCCAGATACATCTGTCAGAAAACTGTCTATCAAGTTTATTGCAAGTGTTACATTGAGTCTCAAATATCTCCCTTCCCTCTTAGATGGAGAGCTATGACCCTTTCATAGCTCCATAGTACTGATAGAAAGAGGAGCACTGATTCCTGTCATGCTTCTCTTCATTAGGAGCTTCTGCTGGGAGCTGACACATGAAAGGCGTGCCAACACTCCCACAGTGTCGCTCCTTAAAGGCGAAAATAATGCAACATGAAATATTAAAAACATATTCTCAGTAGGTCAGGAGTATCGTGTCTGTCCAACTGGATTCTGGGAGATGAACATGAAGCTGAAAGAATTCTAAAAGTTATAGTGTTTTTCTTTTTTTTTTTGTAGAAAGAATACTTATATATAGATGAGAATTAAACATAAATATTTTAGCTCCTAGGTTACAATGCAATCATTTTCAGTTGATATATATTTGAAACACAGTGAAAAATAAAATGGGTTGAGTGATCTGAACTAGATCTCATGGACATTCGTTCCATCACCAAACACCTGCACTAGGACTAGGACTGAATGATAGAGGCTGTTGTCAGGAAAATACTGTTGCTGAAATAAATAATTCAGTACATACAGTCCAATACTTGTTGTGTGTTTCCAGAGTAACCATAGTGAGTTACAGTACATGATGCTTCAGATGAGTATTATGGGCGGGGTGGGGGGTGGGGGGGGGCATGACAGTACTAAAGAACCAACCACATAAATTGATGTGGAGACATAAAAAGCACTAGCATCTTATAAGTCATGCTATATTACTTTCAACCTTTCATTACATTTGATAATGTTTTAGCCTACCTACCTACCTACTACTATCATTATTAATATTAATACCAGCCTCCCTGAAAATAAACAGTGGCATTGCTAGCAAGCATACCAGGGCATGCGCCCCTCCCTGGTAATCTGGGTAACATGTGTAGGGTTTCACATTGAACACCCCCCTTTAGTGATACTTGATGCAACTATATGGTGCTTGTCAAAATTCTAGCAACTACCAGCAGCTTCACACATTGCCTTGAAAGGTGCAGCATACTGTACAGTAAATGCAATCGGATGCAGATGCTGCTATTGTTGTTTAAAAGTCTTCAATCCTAGCTATTGATTTTCAAATAAGTTATCAACATAAAAGGGTTGAGGTGAGACAAACTGCAGCTAGAATTATTTATTTATTTTAAAACGTTCCGCTCCCATTAAGTGCCAGACGGCCAAAATTAATATAGAAGAAAAATTTAACAATGCCATCCTGAAGAGCCCCACGTGACACATGACATGAAAGGTTGGGGAAAGGATGAAATGCAGTCTCGTTGAGAGCACTTGGAAGCAAGTCATATTGATATGCTGCACAAGGCTAGTTTGGTTTCTGAGAACAAAATGTAAGTTGTTTGATCTTCAAAACTGCAAGTGGGCCAAGTCTTGGTCCGTGGTGAACAGCAGAGGCTTTTCAGGATTATTCTCTAAGACATTAGTTGCATGCTAACAGACTTACAGACAAAGGAGGACACACCACCGCATTCATTTGGCTTATAAAATTTTACCATGCTAGGATTTTACAATAGCAGTAAACTTCTTTAAGGGCTAAAACTGATATATACCAAGGAAATTGGAAGTTTGAGTGAATGTCTCCATAAAACAGGGAAACAATGCTGTATTTTTTTTGATGGAATCCTTGGTTGATGGCATTGCACACACTGAAGAGCTATCTTGTGGTGTCCAGCAGAGGGTGTTGGTGTATGTACCATATTATATAACCAAGAGAGGAACTGCATAAAGGATGGGCACCCCTGCTCTATATTATTAGCCTGATATTGATTCTCTGGTTAATTATTCTCTTAAATTAATCTCAGGCCAATCAAGAAAAGCCCATAGATTGTGAACCTGTCTGAATACATAGGTACATATTTTAAAAAATAAAGTTTTTATTATTATGAACATGATGAAAAACATCATAGTGAAAAGCCTGTTGAGTTTGCTGAGTAACACTAGTTCAGGACTTGCCTCACAGTGGTATAGTCAGTTATGTTACCTATTACAGTGTAAATATACACTTCTAACAATGCTTTATACACATGAGGCCAGATTAACTGCAGATCCTGCTCCAATGCTACATCTGCATAATTCCTTCTGCAGGGAGTTGTTCTCTATTTTTGGTAGTTACAAAAATGCAACTGCATATCTTATACAAGTTTACACACCGATTTCACGTTTTTTCCATGCTTCTACGCATACATTACTACACTTTGCTATGCTATGAACACCAACTGAGCCAAAAACAGTTATGAACCAGTGATGATGCAGCCAGCCATGCAATTAAAAATTGGTAACTACATACTAAATGCTATATATTACTTTAAAAAAAAAAGATGAAGGCAGCAGAGTGACTTAGAATACAGCAAGTTCTTTCATTCCAGTGGTGGGAACTGTGTAACTGTTGGACAGAGTTGACACTCATTAAAAGTACCTCGTTATGTCTCTTACTTTCAATTTTAATCAGTTTTTATTTTTTTTAAGTTCCCCTCATGGAAAAGAAACATACATCTTAAACAACAGTGTATTGAAATTTATTGGACTCTTACAAAGCAACTGAAATACATCCTGCTGCTGTATGAGTTTCAGAACCATGGTGTTATATGGGTTCCAAATCCACTGCTGGAGTTTGACTTATTTATCTTCAAAAACCACTGGCACTGTTAGGGTAAAGCATATTGTTTTTATCAGTGCATAGGTGTCACAGTTCAGCCTTGAAATACACAGACAATGTGAATGGATTTGTGGTTGTGCAGGTTTTGTCATTATTGACTTGACAGAATGGTGATTGTTAATTATATGGTTCTGTAAGCCGAGTGTATCTGAAAATCACTCACAGTCAGTTCAGTGCAAAACTGTAGGCCAGTGCAGCAACATTGCCATGTGTACACCTTGTGCTTTTATTAGCAATGCCTGATAATGATGGGTTTATAGGAAGTGAATAATGGAGGGGCCCGAAATACACGTGTAGACTTAAAACGTCTACATTTTCCAAAGTTTGGACTTTTACTAAGATAAACCAATATTTGTATCACTGACTGGAGCTGTCAGTTTTCATCTTTCTCTTCAATATTTTGTCATTCAAGGTTTTGCATTATTAGGTCTAGTGAGAGCTATACCTGAGTTCCTGTTGACTGAGTAGTGTACAAGTTACAAAGACTTCTGGACCTTACTCTGAGGCCAGTGACAAATAAACAATCTTGAAACAACACGCTGATTTATTCTGAAATAAAACAAATCACATACAATTCGCATCACTGCTAAAAAAAAAAAAAAAAAAAAAGTATTTTAATTGTCTTTACAACCACTTATTATGGTGAACTATGGTGTGTTTCCCAGTTTTTGTAAAGCTTAGCTTCTGATTCCTAGGGAGAGAACTTTTGGAGTGGACTGCAATGAGCTGGCTGCTTTTTTAAATCCAATGAAGGGAAGACAAGGAGATTATGAAACTCTCTTCACCTCTTACAGACAGCGTAGGGAGGGTTCTGGCAGACCAATTAAATAGCAATGTGTGTCTGTATGCTGAAACACTTGTTACTCTTCTCAGTGCAATCAGTGGTCTATCGGGACAGCAGCAGAGAGATCCACAGTAATCAGTATTTGGGAAACACTTTAACAAAGCACCCAACCCCCCCCCCCCCCCCCAGTGTTTGCAGATCCCTAAAAAGGGGTTGAAGTAATTAAGTACCACCTAACCAAAAGAATCTCCCTGCTTCAATTGTGCTTGTTTAATATTCAGACATCAGCTAAGGGGTATTGTATGTTTTTTTTTTTCTATCCTTTAAAATAAGTTTGTCATCTGAGATTTAAATTTAAATAAAGCAATCTCAGTCTTGCAGTGTTCTCATTATATTCCTCCAATATGTATTTTTTTCTACTATTTGCCATTAGCGGTTCCTCAGGCATGAAGCAAAGTAGCAAAGCAATAAAAGACAATTAATATTATCTATTAGGAAGAGAATGTGCAGAATGCGCTGAGATTTGCCTTTGTAATCACACCAAAACCGAGGAATGAAAGGGACACATTTACTTAGCATTTGTTGCAAGACAAAGCTTACACCAAAATAAACAAACCAAAACACACTGAAAGTTACAAAACAAGTAACAGACAATGTACATTGGTATTTATTTATTATTCCTTTTAGGAAAAAAAAAAGCGCACTGGGGAAAAAAACGTAATGTTTTTGTCAAGTACAGCTCACAACAAAATCCATCACACATCATAATAATAAAACTCTGAGCTCTGGCATTGCCAGCTAAAGAATGACATTCCATTTCCAAGAGATTTCTGACACACAAATCCATTTGACTTATATATATATATATATATATATATATATATATATATATATATATATATATATATATTCATTCAGTATCTTTTCTCTTTTTAGTCTCCCTCCCTCTTTCCCTTTTCCCAGCAAGTTCTTAATGTTGCCCTCATACACCTTCATTTCCCTCAGCCTCCTCTCCATTCTCCTTCTCTGCTCCTCATATTTCTCACATTTTAATAAATAATGTTCTACTGTTTCTGCTACTTTACATTTTTCACACTTTCCATCTTCATGCTTCCCCAGTCTTAATAGGTGTTTTTAAAGAACTATGCCCAATTCTTAACCTATCCAACACACTTTCCTCTTTCCCTCCCAATCCTTCATTCACCCAACTATTATTCACCTCTTTTTGGATATTATAATAAAATCTCCCTTTTATGCTTTCATCCCATCTCTCCTGCCATTCTTTTACTATCATTTTTTTCACATAGATTCCCATTTCCTGCAACCCTAGAGGAATCATCAAATCAATCTCCTCTCTTTTTAACAATTTTTTCTAACACAATATACATTTTATTTTATTTTTTTAAATAGCTCTCTCGTATTTCTTTAAATATAATCCCAGGAAAACATCTATCTGTCTATCTATCTATCTATCTATCTATCTATCTATCTATCTCTCTATCTATCTCTCTATCTATCTATCTATGCCATGCATGTACTCAAACCAAAGATCTATTGCTATTCAAGAATTCTTGCAATATTAGCAATATTCAGAAAGGAAACTAGAAAAACAATGTAGGTTCAACTGGAGTCTCTAAATGTTTTGCATTTGTTCACGGTGGATCTGCAAGTGCTTAATTGTGTTTCTTTTTGAACATGTTAAGAATCACACAATATATCTAAACTCTTCCAGCCGCAATTACCTCACACTTCTGCTGCTGGAAGTCTTTTCACTTGCTCAAAAAAATAAAATAAAATATGGATTAGCTACAAGATGGTATTTTTAACACAGAGCTAAAACCCTTTTATGCAGGCAAGCAGAGTTTCCCCATTAAGGGCCATTTGGACAACGCAACTTGAACCAATTCTTTTTACAAATATGATTGAGTTCCAGTTTGTCTTTATTTTATTAACATGTTGCAGTGATAACAAGTGTGCTCTTTCTGTGCTGTGATAGTCTTTGTAACAATGTTAATGGTTAAAATGTCTTCCCACTCTCTTCATATTATTTAAAATGGTTTGAGCTGAATTCGTTCACACTTCTTATCAACATATTTCCAAATGATAGTGGTAAAAAAATGTTATTGATTTCTGTTATGCCTCATTATATGTAAATAGTTTTTTTTTTACATAATTGTCGAAGTTTTATATTTCAAATGTTTGGTCAGTTCTCTCATAATTTGCAACATGAAGGAGACTGTGAAAACAAGAACATTTATGAAAGTTATGGTTGAAAATACAATACAGTAATCTAGTCCTGTCAGTCTAATTCATGGCTGTACAACAGATGGTTATTGAGGTATAAACAGTATGGCTCACTGGGCACTCTCCAATATTTGTCTTTTGATTTAGAAAATGGAGTACAATTCAAGCTTCTTAAGTTTAAAGAGACTGCAAGGGCAGTAGATCTTAGGTAGAAGCAGACAAAATGTAAATAAATTTATTTTTAAACATGACACAGGTTTAACGGGTTCAGATATAATGAAGTCTGGTTATTTTTTGTATCTCTCTTTATTTAAAAATGTATTTACATATGTATTGTAAACGCTTACCATGGTACAGTAAGTGATATATATTCAATAATACATCATTTAAAAACCTGACAATACAGTTAATCCATTCAAAAGACTCATCATTGAAAACCCTTGGTATGTATTCTCTGTGGTATAAAGGCTAAATGTGTTTGTTGTGAAAGAACACAATTACATTACTTTTGAATGAAAGCTAGACGCCTGTCATCCATTGAAGAAGCCGTGCACTCTCAATCTTATCCAGCAGACCAACTCAAAGCATAACTTATTTATTTGTCTCATGTAATGCAGTCGATAAGCTTATAATTTAAAAGATGATGGAACTGATAAAGGGGGATTTGTCACAAAGACTGTCATGTACCTAAAAAACAGTCGTCTATAAAACTAGGCATTCATGTAAATCAGCAGAATCCAATTTCTTGTTAAGACCAGAGTGAAAGAATACGTCTTCAAACCCGATATTGCTTTTGCAATAAACTGATATTATGAATTTCATTTGAGTGTAATTTTTATAGACAGTTTACAATGATTTTGTAGCTGTTTAAATTGTATATCCTGAAGGACATAATCTCACTGTAAGTGAGTTGAAGGATTTACAGAACACTTCACTGGTTTTTTGTTTTGTACATCTAACTTGCCTGTGTTGTCTTGGATTGCTGAGGATTGCGCACCATCAAGCCACAAGGTTAAGTTAAGAATTACAATTACAAAATGGAAAATAATTAATACCTGACCGTAACACTAACAGTATTTGAAAAAGCACATTTTATCACCAATATGTATTGAAAATATCCTGCATATGTTGGTTCTTAATTTGATGCTGAAGGAGTTACCCATTTCTAAAAGCTAGCCTACTAAAACCACATTACCCATAATAAGTGTGGCTCTGGTGTGGTTGTCAGCGTACTCACTGCACAGAAACAGAATTCTGACAGTTCAAACTCATAAAGGCCGCTACATGCCAGACTTGATACAACAAGTGAATATGTGCAATGATGCAACAAAATTTAATAAGTATCTTTCACACCCCAGATGACACGAAAAAAAGTAGGATTGAATCATATTTTTATTTTGCAATTTCTTCTCATGACACTAGAACATTGAACACTCACAGCTTCAATTCATGTGGTCCACCAGGATGAAGCAGTATCCAAAAATGACGGAGGAAACAATAATAAGGTTGTTGAAAAAAAAAAACAGAGCTTTATGACAAAGGCCATCGCAATTATAAAGACACAGGTTTGAAAGATAATATATGGGAGTCAATTTCGAAGGAACTGGATAAGCCTGATATGTATGGCTTATTGCTGTATATGCTGAAATACCGTCAGAGAAGACATTCATAATTTCCACATGTGGATGACTATGTACCAGTCTTGTTGCATCATGTCTGTGTTTTTTCAGGTGTGTATGGTCATGTTGAAAAATCTCATTGCATCTGGCTTCACTCAGGTAATATAAGCATAAAGCGAAATGCATAATTATCTACAGCAAAATATTAGTCACTCATGAGAGTTACGTTAATATATGATAAGAACATTTTTTTAAAGCAAGACTACTATTGCAAAAATGAAGCACAAAAAAATAAAAAATCTCACTCTTCCATTAATACAGCTATGCAAACCATAGTTCTCTTCACAAGTTTGAAACTGTTGGAGTGCATCTGTATTGTCCCCTCCCCATGGGCCTCTCCTATTAAACAGTGAACACTCGTTTTCCTTTTTCTTTATGTGTGAATTAGCATGAATACATTATGAGCCATTCCCCATGTCTATTTAATAAACTGTCTCCTGGTGCTCATATTTTGTGGCAACATAAAATACATTTGAAATACCACAAATAATTCAATATGAGAAATACATCAGTTTAAAAGTGGGATTCCAGGCTCAGCATGATTGTAGGTTTGAAAGATGTTAATGGCACTGATGGCAACGAGCCCAATGTACTTGGTATTAAGAAACATTCCCAGAAATTAGCTATTGATCGGTCACAGTAAAATATTCACACCTTGTTAAAACAGATGCAACTGGTACTTCTAGAATCTGAACTGGGCTTCAAAAAAGTTGCTAGTTGAGAAGTTAGTGCAAAAGCAGAGGTGTGTAGATAGTCAGATTTTCGGAGTCGACTTTTAAAGTTGTTAGGTATTCAGTGTAAAATTCCCTTTCAGATCACAGTACAGAAGTAAGTTGCCATTGGTTTGTAGTTAATCGTAAGAGGGAAAGGCAGCTTTTCATGTGGTGAAATTAGTGCGTTAAATTAAGAGGTGCGTTTGGGTTCATTTAGCACCTGCCGACAAAAAAAAAAAAAAACCATCTCCAAGGGAATCAGAGCCTGAGACTCAGATCTTCACCCCCTGAATCAATAAGGTCAAAGACAAAAATAACATTTCTCAGGAATATCTACAGAACTAACGATTGTCCATACATGTGGGGGCACTGTGAGTTGAGCTTCATACTGTTAATCATTTTTAATGATGTAATTGAGCGTGTGTGAATAGGATGGCCTTATAGGGGTGAAGTCAGACCAGAAGAAGGACGAAGAACAACAAAGGTAGGGTGATTAATCTGTGACGCTATGACGTTAGGGTTTTATTGTAAATAATAATCAAAAAGATTTAAACAAAGCATACAAAACAGGACACGGAACTTGAGGCCAAAATAAAAAGGTAAACGAAACGGACAACACTAAACAAGACAGTGGACGAACAGACAAACAAGTACAGTGCTGGCACTTCCAGCACGCTGAGGCAATTGTTAAATCAAAACTTCCTTCTCTCTCCCGTTCTCCACTCACGAACACACAACCCAGAGTGAGTGAAAACATGCAGCTTTTATGCAGCTGTACCGAGACTCGACAGCTAATCAATCATTCAATTGGAGTCTGGGTGCAACTGCATGTGAATTAATAAAAGTGCAATTCCCTGTGCTCATATATTATTTTACTTGCACGTGAAGTGCTGTGCAATCTTCGTGCCTAAATACAAAAATATACATTTTAAACACTTGTGCTTTCAACCCATATTTATATCCCGTGCATTTTATACATAAACACCAACATTAAACACACTACATACAACAGAAAGCTCTTATAAACATAAAGGGGCGGGACACTCCGTCGCAGCGTGCTATACAAATTTGGTTTAGTCAGTCATGTTTTCTTTTTTTTTTCTTGACAGTTATTAGGCTTTCACGCCATCAAATAGTGTGGAATTCAAAGACATAGAAGTACGTCAAGTCAGTCTGTCTGTCCCCAGAACTGTTTCTGTCTTCTCGGATTCCCAGCCACCTGCCATCGCTCCTCTGAGACATTCTACGATTCAAATAAGCAGACAGGCATGATCCGACATAGAAAAGCAACCTATCAAAACTCCTGTGAGCGCACCTGAGTTTGCAAAATATCCACATGTGCCTTGACAGCTCCAGACAGCATTAAATGGATATGATTCTTACTTGAAATGTTTTGATGAGTAAAAATAAGATTGCTCACTTTAGGCAGCTCTTTCATTGTCTGTCAACTTGAACTGATATCCCTGTTTCTCTTTGTAAATGGTGTGGTGGGAAAATTATGTACTATGCAATTTATGTACTAACCTCTGAGCTGTGTGTTCATGTGTTTGTTAAACCTGTGTGACTTAGAAAGGTATTATACTAATGCAATAAGAAGTTTGAAAGTTTATTAACTTTAGTTATATGTTTTTTTAGCAGACTAGACGTTTCTGTCCTTTACCCTTCACCTGCATCCTGTTATTGCTAAGCGAAGACAGTCTAGGGTAGAACAGGAATGCCCAAATATAGTCAAGCTTTTCTTCTCTTTCTGTAACCGCAAGAAGCCTACGTGACAAGACAGAGATGGTCGTGGTATCAGAACTGCTTGCTAGAATCATAATAAGTAACAATATAGTAGTTGTATTTGATTATGCTTTTATTTGATATTTGTATTTGTTTATGCTCCAGTTCGTTTATGCTGTTATGACATCTTCTCGTCTGCTGAAAAGCAGGTGGCTCATACGGCAGTCGGAAAGATACTGACTATGGGCTGAAACCGTTGGCAACCGCAAACCGCATCCGTGGCATTTCAAAGAAATGTCACTGTTTTAATAGAATAAGATGCTAGCAGGTGCTTTCCGTGACTCTTCATAAGAAATGTCACTAACTCTCTTTTGTTTCAGGGGGCTTTGTAATTAGAATAAGCTGTTATGATCGGACTCATCTTAATCTTCCGAGTTGTTGCTATCTGCTAATATTAAATTAAGCTTCTGTGATCGCAATAACTATAGGTTACAAGGAATATACTATGCATACAAGCTCTGCGGAGCTCAGAACTTTGCTCTGTTTCTTAACACCTGCGTGTGTTGAGATTGTTAACTATTAAACTTATTTACTCAAATCTTGTCTGTTCTACTGAGTCTCTATCTTACAGAAGCTAAAGTGAAAACTTCCACAACAATGGCAGGTGGTGATTCTAATAACATATAACAACGCTTGACTGATAGTTAAATATTATGATAACAAAACGTGTGAAGTATAAATGCAAAAGTACAAGGTGGAAGACAATTGCTACAGTATGGCTATTCTTTTAGTCAGATGTAGCTTGGCATCAATTATATTTACCCCACGGCCAAAACAATCTCCATTGGCCTTTTCCTTGGCTTTCAGCTTGTCTGAAGAATCCTAGGTGCCGGACTAACAGCCTTCCTCATTCCATTCAAATCATGTGACAATATAACCTACTGTATGTTAGCCACACCTACTCTGTCTGTACCTGTCTGCACAGTGGAGTACTCTATAGGTGGATCAGCAGAGTTGAAAAGACACATTGTCACATGATGTGGATGGATTGAGGAAGGTTGTTTAATCCCAGACCCATTCAAGATGATTGCAAACACAACAGGGCATGTGAAAATATATATTTCATTGACATTTGAACCAGCTACTGTAACCAACACTTTCTTCTGACATTGTTTCTGTCAACTGTGCTATATAAATTATTGTATTAACACAACCAATTTAATATTTTTCCTGCATATAGTAAAACAAATAAATACACAAATAAATACAGGATTTACTATATATATATATATATATATATATATATATATATATATATTATATATATATATATATATATATATATATAAGAACTGTTATAAATAACAGCTTCTTATGAGTCACAAGAGATAGATACTGTTCTGTGGTTCAAAAGGTTTATATTAACACAGTGGTTATGTGCTACTTTTATGTTCTAGCACTTTGTTATCATATACATTCAATTGTGCATAATGTGTTCACATTTTAGTCACAATACCCATTAGTTCAAAGTCTTATAAACCTTGTTTAAATTTGTCCGTTCCCTTTTTTTTAGATTTTCAGCACTTCTGAAAGTCTTTAATTGTGCATTATTCATTTTTTTTCTATGATTATTCCATGGCTTACTGTAAATGTTTTATAAGTCAAAGCCAAGTCACATTATGTAATCAGGCTGCAAACTGTCTTGAATCCTAGCCTTGCTGTGAATGCTGAACTGACTTAGGTTTCTTGCACCTTGAATATGCTTCTCTGTGTTTGCAGCGGTATAATTTTTCCAAATTGCTTCTCAGTATGGGTTATCAGCCATGACATTTATTTTATTTTATTTTTGTTCAGTGAATCATTGTTCAGAATTATAATTCAGATAATTCAGAATAAAAACATTGTAGCAAACAGAAATTACTTTTTAACATTTCACTGACATTTAAAACCTATGTGGATATAGACCTCTAAGGGTCTGTCATGCAATCAGAGGGCATTAATGACATAAACCACATCACCTGCTTTGAAAAGGCAAACCTGAGCCACTTTTCAACTGCAAAGTAAATTCAAAACAGTGACTTCACAATCAGTCATGTAGCATTTTACATTATTCTCTTTCAGCCTCGGTCAGTTGACAACTTGTGACAATATTCTCTCATACTCACATTCCCATCCTGTAACACTATAATACCTGTACATTGATACAGGTACAAAACACTGTAGAGTTAGCTTTTTAAAACTGCACAATGAGAGGAGTAAGAATTTATAAAAACATTACAGAACATTACATGAGTATTTAAACAAAAGAAGATGTAGTATTATTGCAGTACAGGGAGATTGTCTGCCATTGATGTAGTAAAAATAAAGCCTTCAATAGAAGGAGTCTATTAAATGAAACAACAGCAATAAACAAATATACCAAGAACATTGTGATTATGTAAAGGTCACACTTAAGTGATGTAACATGTATGAATGGGCTGTCCTTATCATAACCCTATGAGAATGGTATCGTTTAAAATGTAGTGAAGCCATTTAATTCTATTCAATTCAATGTACAGCTCTCCTAGGATTCTAAATGTAAAGTGGGGTCTTCAGGAACTTCAGTTCCTTTACAAAACCTGTTTAGCAGTATGTGAGGCATGTGTTTGACATTCATTATATATTATTTATTTATTTATTTGTATGCAAATCTGCAGCCATCTTTGATTCTTCAAATAAACTGAACTCTTAAAAGGACAGGGAAGATGTGTTTTTTTTTTTTTTTTTTTTTTTTAGATTAACATGGATATTTAATTATTGCAACTACCATAGGGTATATTTGCAGACATGAAAATGTTCTACTGCCACATTCTTATATTTTCCATGTTTTTCCTTATATTTCCATGGAACCCATTTAGGCCCACTTGTGGCATCTGGCTCATTTTAAGATCGTTTTTCCTGTGCTAGTGCCATCTATAAACAGCTTCCGTCTCCAGCATGCTGTTTAGCATTTGAAGATGTGATAAATACTAAAAGATGATATTGTTTAAAGATGGCATTCACATTAAAAACAGGATAGAAGTGGGCCTAGGATGCAAGTGGGTTTTGATGAATCGCAACACTAGTGATGTGTTGATTAAAGGTGTATGATATTAAAAAGAAAACATGTTCACATGAGCTACAAAAAGCAGATCTTGTAAATGGCAATACAAAAATCAGTATTGTATCAGTGTTTTCTTTGGTTATAAGTGCTTTGTTTAAGTTAGTTCATATTGTTTTATTAATTATCAGATCAAATAAAGTCTTCTGAACAACTGACTGCAATATTTTCCAAGAAAATAATCATCATTCTCAAAATAATGCTTGATGATGATAATGCATGCCAAACAATTCAGACATTTTCTACTTTTAGCATACCCTGTGTGTATGAGATTGAAAGAAATAAAGGATACATTTCAAAGTACACTAACTACACCTACTTACACTGTAGTTACCCTTTACCAATATTTACTACATGCATTTAGCTCAATACTCTTGTGTTTGTGAGAATGGAACTCAATATATAAACAACATGTAGTCTAATGTGTTTGTATTTTGACATGCAGCTCAAATAAATAGCATGCTGTGTATTTAATGACTGATTGGCTGGAAATAAGGCAATTTCTTTTGGGATCACACATACTACCACAGGTCAATCGTTTAGCATTTCACTAGAAAGTTCCCTCAAGCCTTGATTTCAGCCCACGTTAAAAGTGATTGAAAGAACCAAAGAAATAACCCCATTCTTTTTCACTTTCGTGGTCAATTTATCATGTTTTTTTTTTTTCTTGCAGAAAGTAATGCCAGTTTAATTTTCTTTTAAAGGACACAACAAGCTTTTTTTTTTTTTTCAACTCAAGGTTAGTTATACCTTTGACATTGCAGTCACATCAGTGGAAGAAAAGGCAAGACTCTTTTTGAAAGGTATCATTGAGACTAGATGATTTTCTCAACTGTTTAAGATCTACCGTAACACCTTCGGTTCTTCAATAACATCAGCATTGAACAACAGTCTTTTTAACTGGATTTTGTTTAAATTTTCCTAATATGTTTTCTTTATTCTATTGTTAATTAGAAATGAAGCATTATTAAAACTCCTGAGGCAGGAGTGTGGTTAGCTGTTCCGATAGAGGAGTAAGACCTTGTGAGAAACGAGCTGCCCGGGCAGTCAGTGTCATTAGCCTTCAACTGATCAATACCATTGTAGTGGAGCTGGTGGGTTAGCTGGAGGAGCAAGAACCCAACCTTAGGATAATATACCGTAGGGTAACGATTGCTCAACATCACAAGATATGAAACTCTTTGATTTAAGGCTTTACACATGTGTATCAGCTATAAATATATGTGTCACTAAATAACAAAATGATAAATTAAGGACCTAACAAGAATCAGTCATTGAGCTTCTAGGCCTAAATGTCTTTATAAAAGTCTACCATGGTCAATTTGCCTTGCTTTTCTGCTACTCATCCTACTATAGTGAGTATAGATACTGCAGTAAAGATTTGTAAGGGTTCATTGTTTGTATTCAGGTTTTTGTTTTGAAATATTAACAATGCATTTTTCCTTTCATGAAAAAAGGTGCTAATCTGTCATAGTATATAAATATTAGTATGTTTAAAATAATTAAAACAAGTAAATTATATTCATAATAATTTAGCCATCCAAGTATCTGTAAGCATTCATCACTGGGTTTCATTTATAGCTGTTTCTGTATTAGTTTAGGTAACATTACTATGACAGTACCACACCAGTAAGATTTTGGATGTGGTGCAGTACATTGTTTTTTGTTTTCCCTTTGAAAACTCATTACTAGTTTAAATTATCTGACAGGCGTATGATAGATAAGCACTGTTTAAAATCCCTACGACAGTTACAGTTATTGCTGTCTGAACTTTCGGGCTGCGAGTAACATAATTAGCAAATTGCAAACTGCTCTGGGTTGCAAGGAGATGAGGGGTGATGTATGTCACGCTAACACTGTAATTGAACAGGCTTTCAAGCTAATCATCTGTTAATGCTGGGTTGGTTTAGGATAGTACCTATTTATTTCAATAAATACCAAGATTGTTGTAAAGACTTCATCGCGTTATTATATAAAGATATATTTATAGTCAGGATAGTTATTCTAGAAAAGGTTTAAAAGCATAATGTTTCTAACAGTGTTCAAGAATATTGGAAGTATGCCTGAGTTGACAACTCAGGGATTTATTATGTAGGGCGAGATTAGGAGATACTGTACCAGTTTTGAATACTTTACAAGTACATTTTTTTATGAATTCATCATCAAAACAGTCATTCGTTGTGAGGCGAGAGTGTATTAAATGGAATGTCCAGACAGTAATTTATGTGTACAGAAATAAAATAATTTATTTTTATTATCTATACACAACAAAATAATTAAATAACAAAAGAAAACAAAACGGCGTGAGGGAAGGAGTGCAGGGGTTCCAAAATCCAAAACCCAAAACAGACCGTGAGAACTTGTCTTTAATCGTCTTCGTGGCAAACCATACATAAACAAAAAAAAGACAAAAGAAATGTTAGTGTTTTCAAAAAATCCCGCTGCACCAAACTAGTCTCTCCCTCCACCCGTTACTCCGCCTGTTTTACTTTCGGACCAACCCTGAACACAGTAGTACTGTCCCTTTAGTATGTAATGTCCCGCCTCTGTAGTCAGTGGAACACCAATCCCCAACTGCGATGTGTCCTTATCATTCACTTGACTCCAGTGGCTGGAATTTACATACTCATACTTCGGCCCCTCACCAAGGTGCCTCCCCTCAAAAAGATGACTTTTGCCATAGTCACGAGATCTTGGTAAGGGAAGTCCCGAGTTGGTTTGATGCCATCTACTGTCGGGAGGCTGAATCACAGACCGAAATCCCTTTGACTCGTCACATTCGTCAACACACATAGGTGAATAGAGCACTTACAAAAGGTCCTAACCATGCTATATCAATGCAAGCTGTTTTCAGTTTGTCATGTGTCCTTAACACCAGCAAAATAAACACAACTGGTGTGTGTGTGCAACAGCTGAAGGCCACAAAGCTCACCCAGATCATGCTGAAAGAATTTGAATGAGATGTTTTTCTCGATTGGAATGTGTCTGATTGCTTTGCCACCTCGTTGAGAAAATGCTAATCTAATTTAATTAGATGAATAAGTTGGTGTAGTTTTGTTGCGTTTCAGTGTTTTTATTGATTGCAACTCAGCCAGCCATTTGTCAGCACTAATGTGTTAATTCGGAATTAGGGACTGGCTTGGTAGCTTCATCACTTTTAATGTGAAAGGATTTTGAGATAGGTTCCACAGCTGTTTCTTTTAGATTTAAAGGGAAGAGTTAGAACATTTGTTTTCCAAATTGCTTAACAACTCTTCCACATGCCAATAAAAATGATTTAATACATCCCCTTCGGTCACAATTTTTAAATTACATTTTATATAATATATTATATAAAGTTTTAATTACAAAATGTTGCCTTGCCAAGACTTTAAAACAAAACAAAACTATACTGTATATGCATTATAAAGCAAAGCATAGATAGGAAACTTAACATGGTACAAACATGCATTGACCTAAAGGGGATATGAAAGCTGTTTTGAGCTTCACAAATGTGGTTACATTTTGTATTGAAGGAATATGGAAGTTCTATGGGACTACACATTTGAACAGGGTCAAAGATTATATGCATTCCATTCCTTTACCTAGATTCGATTTGGTGTGGTATCAAAAGCCTGGAGTGACAGGTCATCAGTTGTGTATTAGGAATGTACTGTATTAGAACAGTTTAGAAAAACTTAACAATAATGATGATGAAATGCATGCTCCTGAGGAGATTTTGACAAGGTTCAAGGATTATAGCTTTCATTTATAATTGGTATTAAAGCTAGTGAAAGGTAGGATGAAGGTCTTTCAAATTTACAAAACATCTTGGCAAGTAATCCATGCACATGGCTCTGTATTTCATATTCACTTAAAGCCTTCATTACTTAGCCAGTTTAGTTTCATTAAAACCTGTCTGCCTAACCTGAGAAGTGATTTGAGGGATTCCCTTTTAAAATGCTCAAGTTCATCAGAATACATTTGAGAAGGTTACAGGCAATAAATCTTTATTGTTCTTTATGCATTCACTGGGTAGGTGCGATCAAATTAATTTCCTCCCGGCTTGCCACAAAAGGTAGGAAAGTAGCCCCCTTCCTCTGAAGGGTCAGTTTCAAAAGGCAGAGGGACTATTACAACCTGTCATGGAATCTGACATTGAAAAAGGATAAGGATTTCATACAGTGCTCTCTCCTAATGAATGATCTCCTTTCAGTTGTCCCTAAACATTTACAACGGTAAATAGTTTCACAGCGGAAATGTACTCATACTCATTTTAATGATTAATATGGTAAACAAGAGTCCCCAAAAGGTGCACAGTTATAATGTATTTGTAATAAGAGGGCTGGAAAGGTTCTATCAGCCCATCCTCAAGTCCAGCAATGGGCATCCTTGCCTACCATGCTCTAATCTATCAAGCTGGCAACTGCCCTGGAAGTGAAGGAGGGTATATAAACTACTGCAAGCCCACTAATCAGCTTACCTTTAACCCATTTACATTTCATTTCAATAAAACCCTGGACTTTGTCTCTGTGTCGCTTTGCATATGCAATAACAAATATTTACAGAGAACTGCTCCTTCGAATACAGAATCATTTCACTGCTATTTCAGCAACAGCAGCAGAGAAGCAATAAAGCTGTCAAACGTCATGATAGACAACAATAAATAACTCTGTACGTTTACAGGAGTACTTGCAATTGCTTGAAATGGAATATGAAAAAAAGTCATTCATCACAGCTTCAGATCCAACTACATGTCTCCTCGCTCTTCACGCTAAATTTCTCAGTCAACAAGTAATCAATTTTAATCATGCAAAAATTGGAGTGCAATAAAAAATGTAAAACAGCATGAATTCTGAATTTACATGTAAATCTGGCCATTGACATCCCTGCATGCTAACACCCTTAACCTTAACAGCCATTCCCCTGCATAACACATTAATTCAGGGTTATGATATCCCATTTTAGATTACAGCTCTTTCCCTTAGCCCTGTTCCTGTATCATGTAAAGCACCATTCAAAGCTGCCTTTCCTCTATATGCATAAAGCTCTGATTAAATATCCCTCAAAAGAACGCAGTCATATTTGCACCCAATTTACAGCAACCTTGTCACAGTCTGTAGCTTACTGTTAAATTTCCTTATCCAAAATATCTGAATCCTCCCTGTAAGTTAGGCTTACTTGTACTTACTGCAACTCAAAGACAAAGTTATATTGCAACCTACATTGCCTGTTCATTGAGCTGAGTTAGCAGGACAGATCCTTTAGCTCTAGTACTTTAATTTATGCACATTGTCTAAAGAAAGCTAATTAAATTATTGTTGAAGAAGTTTAAGAATTACTAACCTTGTCACAGCCGACCGTGACCGGGAGTTCCTAGGGGGTGGCGCACAATTGGCTGAGGGCTGCCCGGGGGGGAGGGCCTAGGTCGGCAGGGGAATGTGTGCATCAGCGACCCCTGTGGCCGATAGGGCGCCTGTGCTTCTGCAGTGGAGCTGTCAGATCTGTGTTGTCCTCCTGTGCTATAGGTCTGGTGGCCTCGCTGTGGATCTGCAGTGCGAAAAATGACAGATTGGCAGGAGCATGTTTCGGAGGACGCTAAGTATTTTGCTAAGTATTTTCTCCTTCATAAATGTGTTGCTTTGACAGTAGTACTTTCTTTCCAGTTTTCTATCAAAGTACACCTTCCAGACTGATGATAAATATTGCAGTACAGGATGTATCTAATGCAGTTACAATCATCAGGTAACATACTCCAAATGATCTGGCACTTTCAAAATAAGACATATTAGTTTCCTTTGCATAAATCAGGACTAACACGGTTGAACAACGACTGTCTGCAGCTGGATTTCCCTAGAGCATATCCTTACAGTACAAGGGATTCCAGCTGGATTGCATCATCCTCTTATTTTTAACGGATAATCCCAGGATAGCCAAGGATCCAGGTTGATGCGATCCAGGCTGATTCCACAGTGTAAAATGTTTCACCAAAAAACTGTGATTTGGCAAAGTATTAGATACTCCCAAAAGTCCCTTGTATTTAGGCCTGGAATATAGGCTCGGGTAGAAATTCAATTGAATATATTCCACAGCTACTTTACAGCTAGGATGGCACAGGCATGTCAGAGATATAGTTATCAAACCTGTATTTTTCTAAATAAGATGTCACTAGAGATACAGTGAGAATGTAGCCACCTCTGACCTCTGACAGCCACAGCTGTATTCAACTGTTTGACTGAGGCTTAGGTGACAATTGATTGTATGATAGATGTATCCTGAACAAAGATACTTGTGGAGTAGTTCATCTGCTCAGCCCCAGTGATAATTTGACAAAGACCCTAGAGAATAAAAACCTTGTGTTTATTACTGCTAGTGGAGCCGACAAAATGTGTTTCTTGTGATCTTAGGTACAGAAGGGCCTGCTGGCTTGAAATTTTCCATTTAACCCAATAACAGGGAAAATAAAAGTCACATATTGATTAGCTTTCAGTGAAGGTTAACTGTGATTTTCAGGCTCAAGAAGAGAGGCATCGATAGGAAAAGACTTGTAAGTGACAGTCAGTATACATTAGTAGTGCTTCCACATAGAATGACAGGCTTGTACCACAGGTTGCCTACTCCAGATTGTAAAGTAGCTTTCAGGTCTCTTCTCTTTTTAAACACAAGCCTTTTCACTGCTGAGCTTTTGGCTCAATCAAACGTCCATGTTGAAGATGGGGGTTTATATTGAATTCTCATCCTATTTTACATACTGTACAGAGAGATCAGGAACAGGGACAAATGACTCCACCGACAGTCAAGCAAAACAACCTGTTGTGGAATAGGACTGATTCGGTTGAAGTTAAATTCAGAGTGAAAACAGCACAAAACTGACTTTATTAAAAAAAAAAAAACAGCCCCCAAACAAACGGAATGACCAAACCATTTGTCCCAAAATAGCTTGACATCACATCTAGATTTCTTAAAGATAACTAACTCAGTCTCAGATTGTATCCTCTCAGAAGACTTGACAGGCCTTTCAGTTATTGTTTAATTGACTTTGTATTAAAGAATGAGAGGAGGTCTTTTAGCTCATTGATGCTTTCTGGTTCCTTGTAGCTAACAGCTTTCAAACCTTTGTCAAGTTTGGTCTTAAAGGATCCAGGTGATTCAGTATTACCCAAGATTTGGTTTATAACTAAGGAAATGTTGACGTTTCAGGCACTTCCACAAAGTTGTGCAGCAGGTAATTATAAAATTCCTGGGCGTGTTCTGTCATTATATCATTTAAAAACAACCACAACTATTACAACCTTCTGAAATCATAAATAAACAAAGATTTGTTCCATTGCTCAGAGCATTCTCTTCAGTTCCTCAATTTAATAACGAGGTTCAAAGTTATTTATTTGATCTGCAAATAATTGCGAAGCCTTACTTTCAACACAAGGTAGCAGACCATAACCACAAATGGTAAATGTAACTTACACCTCGCTGCTAAATGAAACTTATTGTATGTAGTATAGGGCTATGTCCAAGGGAAAGCTACATGGACCATGAAAGAATCTATTTTAAAATCTATCAGAAAGCAGTGACATTTTCATTGTGCCATTAAGATCTACACGGTTTAATGATATGGATCAGAGTTCTTGTGATATTTGACGGTGTATTATTGTACTTCCCTGGAAATACAGTAAGGTATATGCTTTAATTTTTTTTTTTGAAATGTGCATGAACAAGCACACTGTTCTTATGCTTTTCATTTATGTTTTGTTCAGTTAAATGTGATCTGCCTTTTAAAAATATATATTAAATTAAGAAAACCTGTGAAGCCTTGTCAGAATAAACATATTTTATCTGCATTCTATGAAAAATGGGTCCTTAATAAAAAACTGAACTTTTTAAAGAAGGTTCTGCTTTATTTTAGGTTCCATTGATACAGCACCAATGTAAATACGTAGTAACTACAGCTATGGCCCAAAGTTTAGCATCACCCTATAGAATTAACAAATTTTGCTTCATAAAGTCGAATGAAATCTGCTGAATAATTTTACGTTAACATATCATACCACTTTGTAGTTTTCCATAAACGTAACAAAAAACTGACACATTAAAAATGTGACTTTTTTAAATCTAACATGAAATACTGTACTACAATTATGGCTTCCAGCAGACTTTTGCGATATAATGCTGTAATTTCTTTGATTCCATGATGTCAAATAAAAGATTATGTTCATACATATATATATATATATATATATATATATATATATATATATATATATATATATATATATATATATATATATATATAAATGATGTCTCAATCCTAAAATTCCAGGTGATGCTAAACTTTCGACTAGAGCTGTACTTTAGTTTACAATAAATTCTTCACACAAATTCAAGCCAATCAGAATCACCAAGTGGAAAACCCAGATAGATTTGGATGAAAGGAGCTGTCAAATTTTTAAGAGAGTTTCATTTATTTCCTTTATCTACAGTAAAATATTCATCAAGTCTGTAAAAATGTAAATCTTCCAGATGAACTGAAGCAAAAATAAAATGGCAGCCATTGGATTTTTTTGTTATGTAATAAAATAAAGTGAATTCATACTGGAAGGGGGGTGGGGGGGTGTGTGTACCCCCACCCCCACCCTACCACACTGTGACTCTCCTGCAATGTATTATCCTTCATGCATTTAATCCATTTGTTCGTTAACTACTTGCTTACAATACATGTGTAGATATACAATTAAAATAATATACAAAAAACTCAGAACATGCACTCATGAATTTAATGAAACATGGGATTCCATAGAATGCATTTGTAAGTGTAAGAGAGTGGGATGACTGCAAGTTAGAAAGGTTATTTTAAACAAAGTATCAGAGCTATTCAATAATACTATTGTGGAGCAGTTGAACACACCTCAGAAGTCTGAATGCCATCCAATAATTATAATGTGACAAATCCACAGACAGTATTGGTTACCAGCCAGGTCAGCAACACTGACATATAATACATATCTCATGTGGTAAAAACAAATTGATACCATAGGTAAATCTGAGCACATGTTTGAAATCTTAATAAAGTCAGGTCCCTCTTCCAAAGTGCCTCCAGCAAAGTGCCAGCACAGATCAATTGAATTATGCTGTGTGAGCTGCAGCACAAACAACTTCAGCTTAGAATACATTGCTGGGAGCTCGTTTTATTCCCATGCAGCCAGTCACACTTAATTTGACTGATACTTGTTTTTGCAATATAGTCTGTGTTCACCACATTAATTTTCAAGTAATCGGTATGAACTGCAATTACTAGTAAAGTTAAGCTTCATTTTATCAAAGGGAAAAGGTTTAATTAGGTTTAATTAGGATTATATATATATATATATATATATATATATATATATATATATATATATATATATATATATATATATATATATCCTTACAAAGAGATAAAGTTCTTTATAATATAATGTGGACTTTGAGGTTGTTATACGGTACGTTGAATTTTGTTAACGTCTGTCCCACCTTTGCAACACACAAATAATTCATACTTTGTTTATTAAGTATGAAAGCCTAAGACTCATGCGTATATTATATATCAATATAAATTTCACAAGAGCAAACACACCGTCTAGGTTGGTTTAATTCCTGCAAATTAACTCAGACTTTAATTGTTAACACAGAGTCTGTTCAAGAGATGCATGCAAATAGAATGGCTAATCACAACAGTGCAATTGTTATAAATTACAAAAGACTTGCATTGTTTAGGGCTAGATTCTCAAGTAGTGAAAACTGTAACAAATAATACCGCACCTCCAGAGCGTTTGATTGATTCCCGCCATTGACAAGGCACTAACACGGGAGCGGTATTTTTTTAATTGAATCTCCCTACAAGTGTATTCCTTCCCCTAGTGAGGCTTGTCTTCAGCCTGTGAACCAAGTACAACTAATCATTTCATGGACAGGAGTGAGAAAATTCCATCAGATCTTTTCTGTATTCACCAGAGGTTGCCCTAACAACTCTGCTCTGCCATCTCTTACAGGGTGCTTCTAGAAATCCCCCACAGTACTATTTAGCATAAATCAAACAGCATCATAGATTGCCACTGCATAATATACACAGTCAATTGACCCAGAGGATCTAAAATTGATAACAATAGTTCTTGCAAATTATTCCTGAAATTCTCCAAGAAGCACTAGTTGACTGGTTGATAATTGGTTTTCTGTGGACCTCTGTGAGTAATGTCATCTCAAGAATTCAAGCCATTGTGGAAACAAACTGTGATCTCATTAAGCACGTGCTGTGTCCCTGATTTAGAAACATGTTAATGTGAATCCAGTCTAAAATGTGACTTTTGAAGTCCACAAACTCATCTGTAAAACTTCGGGAAATAGTCCAGCAATACTACAGAAATAGTTATTAATAAAGAAAATGATCTAAATAATTTATTTTTTTTTTACTTCAAAAGATTAAAGCAGAGCTGCTTTTCAGTGACAGATGAAATAGTTTTTGACAATGAAAAATGAGTAAAATGAGTTCTCCATGCAGACAGGCAATTAAAGCTGAACACAATGTTTCAGTATTCATGACTCAGAGTCATAAGTTCTTTGGTTATTTGACTCAGGCTGAGTTTCCCAAATAAAATTCCTACTCTTTGATTTCTTTTTTGTTTATTTATTTATACAGCATTAAGATTATTTTTATGAGTTTCTTTCTGATATATTATTTATTTACTTCTTAACATAATACAAAACCATGCATGCTCTGACATATACAGTCAATATGGATCCTCAACCAAAATCTTCAAAGGACTACACAAAGCTTCTTTTATCCTTGAAGCTTTGTCTGAAGACCTTTCATCACAGAAATCTGAAAATAACTATTATCTGAGTTCTTTATTATTTAGGAACATGTTCGGCATAAATCAATTTTATCCAAATTACTGAAATTGTCATTCTTTCACCTTTACTTCAAGTTTCAAGGAAATTCCAATTAACCTTAATTCCTTTCTCCTAGACAGTGAGCAAAAACACAATCTTCATTTTTGCTGGTTAAAATATATACTGTGGCGTGCGCGGGGGGAAGGCAGCAGCAGGGCTGATAGGTGACGTGATCACACACAAAGACATAATTCCGATATACGCTCCTTTTGTACAACTGTATCGGTGCTATGCTTTAGTGCGAGAGGTCCCGGGTTCATGCCCACCCTCCACCTGTGTGTGGATTGCCTCGCCCTGTGTGATGCGCTAGCCTGCATTAACCAAGATCGCTGCAATACTTTCAGACGTCATTGGGCTTCACTTTTAAACCTACATTTGAGGCAATGTGTCTCATTCACATTTAAAACATACTGTGGCATGCAACACCAATACTTATGGTGAGATATATTTATTGTTGTGTGACCCCAGTGTAGCAGCTTCCCTCACACCCAGTAAACTATCCCACAGCTTCCATTTTATGTTTATAGTTTAAACAAGATGCTGCAGCTCAGCCGAGCAGCCCTGTGTAAATATCAAGCAGATGGCATGATGGGTTGAAAAGCCTCTTTTGGTTTGTAAGGTTAGGATGGGTTTAATTCGCAGCTGGGGTTCTAACTGTCTTTATCAAAGTCTATAATTAGAAGTTCCTGGCATGCTTGACTGCAGGGTAGGTTAAATCATACTAAGAAAACAAATCAAAATATAGCTCTGTCTAATAGATACTGCTGAGGAGGTGTGTAGTGCCACCAGAATTTAAAGATCACAGAAATAAAAACGTGCATGTTTCTGCTGTTTCAATATGGTACCAAGGGATGAAGCACATGCGTACCTTACTTATTAACATTTTAGGTAAATGTGTACTATGCTATAATAAAACAAAACATATTAAAGATATTAATTCAAATGTCTTGTTTCAAATTATTAATAACTGTGAAAGGCCCTTTAAATGACACATGGAGAAAGAGGGGTGCAGAAGAAAACAGGTTTTTATTATGTGCATGTCACGAAGTGCAACAAACAAGTTCATAAATAAACAAAAACAAAAACAGTGCACTGTGACTTTAAATGCAGTGAACTATTGACAGTGTGTAGCTTTGATTCCCAGGGATTCCAGGATGGAAGTGCTTCAGATCGCCGGGAGAACAGGAGAGCTGTAGTAATGAGAGCCAGGCACTGCAGACAGCTGACGTTCCTCAGTGGTCTGGGAATACTCTTTGGTGGACTGGAGAACCGCGTACCTCCTCATCATTCTAGGAAAGGCAAAGCTTTTAAAAGAGTTTAGCACATTTTCTTCGAGCGCACATCGTGTACATCGTTCACCTCCTCCAGCCTCGTATCTAGCCGCTCCTATGGAAAATTAACCCTGTAGTTGCCAAAGCCTACTGGATGGACAGGTTCCTCCTGCTCCCTCTGCTGGTGGGAGCTTTTCAGTGCAGGGATTCTATCTACCCTGTCACAATAACCCTTAGATATTTCTGGGCATGCTGAACTACTCGTAGAATTCTCATACAGATATTAATTGTTCTTCTACAAGTACAAAGTGTTTTTCTTTAAGCAACACATACAGAAAATTGCTTAAAACATATAGTCAATGAGCAACCCTCAAAGGCTGACATGCAGATGGACTGTGATTGGCATGCATGCAGTTCCACAAATTGCTGCATCTCTAAATATCAGTAGTTCTGTAACTATAGTAACAAGTGGTACTAAAGAAAACCAGGTCCTGGCAGCTGTGCTTGGCATGGAGAAAACTGCATTCTAAATGAGAATGTTATGTGCTACATAATTTATAGAGGAATTAAACATGTTGTAATAGATTGCATCACCAGTGCATTGAGAACTGCTTTTAAAGAAGATATTGGCTACAGACTTTCACTTAACATATATATTCTTTAGATTTAGGAGTTGAATACAAGATGGTATCTCAAATACATGCACAACAAAACCATTCTGTACACTGAAAGATTAGAGGATTTGGTATTTATAGTATTAGTCTTACTGAACCAAAAGCTCTTGACAAGTCTACTTTTCAAGTCAGCAGGGACGTTTTCATACTGAACGTTTATACTTTATGATAATGACTTCGATTCAGAGTTGCTCATTTCAAGATGAAGTTTGTGTATTAAAGAGTCCCCATGAAAGATTTTTTTTCACATTATTGACCTGTTTGATTACATGCAGGTCTTACTGATGAAGTGAAGAGATTAGGAGATGTATAATGTCTTTAATGTTGTACAGTTCCAGCTCTTACAGGAGTTGATTATCCAGGAAATGTAACTGATGAAGGACAGTTGAAAGAAAAACAGTGTTGTTTCTCTTTCTCACCTGCGAATAATGTTTTGTGATATACACAGTTTAAACAAGCAATACATTATGGCACAGATTACATTTCTTACATAATGGAGTTGCCTTTGGCCCTTCATAAAATAAATCTTTATTATTATTTATTATTATTATTATTATTATTATTATTATTATTATTATTATTATTATTATTATTATTATTATTTCCAATAATAAATCATCCTGCATAAGGATTACTAATTAATTATATTAAAAAAAAACAAAAAAACAAACACCATTAACAGTATTACCATCTTTATTGAATATGCTTGTAGCAGGGCAGCAGGAGAGAAGCCTTGCACATGAAAGGGGGGCGAGGCAAGCCCTGCCATAAAATATGGTGTTTTTGTATTGTTTATTTATTTTAGAATGGGGTACCCCTCCGCCCCTGTGTTTAGTGTGTATTATTTTGTATCTGTTCTGTTTTGTTTTTGTATTTATTTTAAAATATATATGACGGCGTACCGTGTTATTGTTTACATGTGTATTTTATTAAATATTTGACGGCTAGAAGTTGTAGCTTTTGTTTTGCAGTGTGGATGGGAAGTCCCATCCACTATCAAAAAACTTGTGTAGAAGGTGGCCATCTCCCGAATTGATTAAGTGATCAATTTGTTGCTAATCGGGAGATGGTCACCTGCATAAATACCTGCAGCTCTCGGCACTCTGGGTGGGTGTTCGGAGGCGTGAATGAGAGGGAGTGAGGAGAAAACGAAAAGAAAACCCATTGTTTTAAAACTCATTGTTTTGTTTTCACAGAAATCCCAAGGAAGGCAGCTTTTCTGAGTTGAATGAAAATAGCCTCAAATATATGAAAGTAGTATTTGAGAAAAAAAACAATGCCATGCGTTTAGAGATGAACCACTGACCCAGTCCTTTGAAATCTGACAACCTCTCATTTTGATGCTTCGCAGTGTTTTAAAGTTAGTCTAAACAAGCATAAGAAATATTCATATAAATATAAGCAAGATAAACTTTGGCCCGACAGAAAAAAAAACTAAACAAACACCTTGATAAATCCAACCTGCCTTTGGCACTGGCGCAAATAATTATTTACCCGAGTTTTATTTTGACAGTTTACTTCATATTATCTGCATGGTCTAGACAAGAAAAGCATTGTAATCGTTAAGTATCCACAACATTGCAATCTGGCATTATGCAGTATAAACTTGCTGGCTATTGGAAGTGGAAAGCAAATGAAGGCAGAGGTATATTAGCTTCCAATCTGTGAATAGAAAAGGTGCTAGCATTGTTTGAGAAAATTACACTGTGATTGGAAGAGCCGCTACCATCTGGAGAGAGTAAAGATTACCGACAGCCATTTGTATAGCTTTCTAAACGAACCAAACCACTTCATATGCTTAGCAAATCACTTGGATATGAATACGGCTAATGCAGTTCAGATCCATCACCCTCTCCTATCACAGTTAAGCACTTTTCGGCGAAACTATTCTTGTAAGTAATTTAAATTATTTTCTGAAGGTATTGGTGCATTACATTGAAACCACTGACTGAACAGTTGTAAGTTAATGTGAAAAGAATTAGTACTGGTTTCTAAATGTGTGAAATAACAACTCCGAAAACAGAAATACTTTGCTGATCTTTTTTTGTACAGAGCATTCTGTTATTCCAAGCTTTAGGTTATATCATGGTTCTCTTGCCAGTTTAGAATACAGTACTTAATTATTCTCTACTCTGTATTCCAGCAACCAACCAATATGGGCAAAATAGTCACAATTCTAGGGCATTGCCATCTGGTAGATTCACACACACACATTGCGAAGGTAAGACAAAACTGACAAACAGTGCCTTCATTGTAATTTGAAGCATTTTAAATCGAACAATTGTACAACAGTCTTTAGTTGTTTGTGTTTATTTTTTATTTTGAAATGCATTTCATGGCCAAACCTTACAGGCCACAGATTTGATTACAAGCAATCAGTTATGACAGTGTTGTTTAATGTCTTACTGCACTTAGGAGTTTAATTGAATTCTTACTGGCTGTACTGTACGACTGTCAGTTATTTCTACAATTTGAGTGTAATAAAGATAATCTAATTAGATGAAGTTCCCAGTTATTAGATGCAAGGTCATAATGGATGGGGAACGTCATGCTGTTAATTCAGAGTGTGGTATTGTGATTTACATTATAAATAGCCACAAGCGACAGTGCTGTTGAATTACAGAATATACTGATGAGTGCAGGAGAGCAGGAATCAGAATCAGAATGGAAGTTAATGTTTTTATGTTGATCAGATTCCACTAAAGTAAATCCTCATTACATCATTAATGCCTCTTCAGCACAACACAAGTGGGTAATGTTTTGTAAAGAAATGATACCATTGTTTTCTACACATTCAATGTTGATGATTTGGTTTTGATATGACTTCTCTCATGAAACTTGTGATTTGTCAAGCATGTTCTATGTTTGGATGGATAAACAGTGCCCCATGTGCAGTCAGCAATATAATGGACTCTGCACACGTCACCAACTAATAGTGTCTGAAGGCTTTCAAAGATTCATATTGTCCACGCTGAACAACAACACAATGAACGTCTCTGTTTAGTGTTTTAATTCTACCAATCTCTTTTTCCTTTTTATTCTAGACTGTCTGTGCTGTCTGTCATATGCCTTCACTTGATTCAGAAATGGAAGATGAGTAGATATTATAGCTGGGCTTCCCAAATTGTGCAATACCAGTATATAATATATATAATATATATATTATATATATATATATATATATATATATATATATTATATATATATATATATATATATGCAATAATAAAAAGCAACAATAAAATCATGGTGAAGAAAAAATAAGATTCAAATGAATGAAGAACAATTTAAATACATTCATTTACAGTGCTACAGGTTTAAAAATGTTTTTTAATTACAGGTGGTCAGTTTTCCCAAGTGGGCCACAGTGCCGAATAAAGCTCAGGTACAGCTTACCTAAGGCCTCAAAAAAGATTTGGGAACCCCTGTATTAGAGGACTGCTTTATCTTAAAAACTTGTATGTACTGTATGAAGGGTGTCTAACAGCTGAGGACAAGACGAGGCAATAACATGAGTAAGTAACATTTCACTCCTGAATATTAATCATTAGCTACGGCTCCCTTAGACACTGAGTTTGAGCATGATATTAGATTTTCATTTAATGACCTTGCACAGCAGCTCGCAGCATTTGCATTTAATCTAGTTCAGTTAATTATGGATAAGATCTCATTACAAGACCTTGTGTCCCTTTTCAGGGCCATTTTTTACATTCATTTTTTACATTAACCTTTCCCCAAATTACCTAATTATTATCCCATCCCCACCCCACCCCACCCCCCATAATAAAGCTACCGTAAAGGACTGGACGATGATTTTATTTATTTATTTTATTATGTCTCAACCCTAAAATTGTAGGTGATGTAAAGTGTTTGGGTATAGCTGTGTATATTATTCTGCTTTAAATAGAATTCAGTTCCTGAGTAATGGGAGCAGCAGAAGAAAAGCATGCTGTTAATGGCGTGTCGAGGGTAAAGAACAGCTCTGGGGCAGTGAGAAACAACTGCAACAAGCAGATACGAACCTCCTCAGCAGAAGACTGCCATTGTAAATGAACAGCCATGTGGGATAACAGTACACATTAATAAAATGCAAGGTAACACTTCAAGAGGCATTAATTGCAACAATTGCAGTGTGAATTGTGACAGTGAAGGATACTGGAGCTTGGTTTATGAAGTCCTACTCTTTTTGGTAACACTTTAGTTTAGGGATCTGTTATAAGTGGTTAAAAACAACAGCGAAAACAAAACAATGGCAAAATTGTATAATAACTGTATTGCAAAATCTAAGCAACACCATATAATTGGCGAGACAGACAGACAGACAGACACAGAGGCATAGAAAGACAAACAGACCCAAAAAGATAGACAGACTATATCTGTTATAAGCGATTATAAATAATAGCGCAAGAAACAATGACAAAAGTGTATAATAATAGTCTTATTATTTCTATTCATATTCTATAATTGTTAATAGCATCATTAATAACATGTTTACAGATTCTTTACAATCGCTTATATTGGATACCTTAACTAAAGTGTTACCCTCTTTTTTATAAATCTATTTTTGTGCACAGTTTGTAAATCTAGTGTCCAAAGCAATGTGATTACAAAAGACAATAGCAACCGACAGCCTTTTTCATTTTGTAATTATAAATGTGCTGTTACATTGTCAATACATACTGGTGTGTGGTCACTGTGTTATTACAGTGTAATTACAATGCAGTTAGAGACACTTGCTACCAAATCCCCCTATTTGGTCCTAATGGAGGGAAGAAATCTTCAGATACAGTAGCCTCCAAACTGACAAAGTGTTTATATATATATATATATATATATATATATATATATATATATATATATATATATATATATATATATAGACACTCACACACAAAACTGATCATTTTTAAATTAGCCAGTTCAGGAAGTCAATATATGCTTCATTATAAAATGATTAGTATGACACGGCTGAAATGTGTATATTCAGCAGTTTCATTTTTATTTTGCTCATTAAATTCAATATCTGGGCAGGATTACCATTTCACTTAAGTATTGGTACATTAGCAAAGTGTTCAAGAGTCCAGGGTCTCACAAGTTCATGCCTTAACTGTTAACTGCATAGACAGCTAGTTCAACATGGTACAGAACACAGGTAATTGCTTAGGACTGCTGCCTCTTGCACATTGTATAATGCTGCTGCTCTATTTTAGATATAATTGTTTTGATATTTCTATTGCCATATACAAGGTTATTAATCAGCTGGGCAATCTATTTCACACGCCATCTCTGGTATGATGAGTAAAGTATCCATTTTTTTGTTTTTATTCCCTGAACAATCATGTAGCTTTTTTTCTGTTCCACAATAGCCAAGATGAGTTGTTGAAAAGTCCATGGAAATGTTCCAAAAACAAATCTATTAAAAACTTGAACCCCAATTTGCAGCCAGGCATACAGTAACAAAACCCAATGGATTTTTACAGAACGCAGCTAGCGCTCCATTAAAAAGTTTTTGTCTAAAAGGTTCAGCTGTTGATATGCTGTTGAAGCAATGGATTTTTTAGTCAGATGATAAACCCTTTTTTTCTTTTAAAGCATGCTCCTTAGATTAAAACCCAGGTGGATTGAAATGATTTTTTTTTTGCAAATGTTCAGAGACACAACCCTCTTCAGAGCTTGACAGTACTCAGCAAGGAGGGTTATTCACAATAAAAGGGATTTCACTCTTGTAGTGTCATAAATATGTATGACATAAATAATACAGCAATACAAGAATGTTGACGTACAGATTGAGTGTTTAAAATAATATTTAAAAAGTCTGGACTTTTGCCTTTTGTTTCTGTTTCTGTACCTATTACTTATTATTATTATTATTATTATTATTATTATTATTATTATTATTATTATTATTATTATTATTATTATTTTCAGTTGTTTTTGATTGTTCTAATTGTTGATTTATGGATTTATGGAATTGGTTTGTGGCATAAAGGTGATCAATCACTTGTGGAAAATTCAGTGTATTAAAAGGGGTATTCCTCTGTCTCAAATTAAGTCTGCTCATGATCAAGACTCTTCGTCGAAACGCGTTGAGATTTTGTGAGATTTTGTTTGTGAAACATGTGAAGAGAAAAGCTAAAAAAATAAGAATAATGGAAATAATTTGTTACTTTTTTTTTTTTTTTTTTAAGATTTGGTTGCCTTTTTCACTCGAATGACTATAATATAACAGAAATGAATTCCACGTTTACCACAAAAAAGACACT
The DNA here is from genome assembly GCF_017654505.1 of Polyodon spathula. Lineage (NCBI taxonomy): Eukaryota > Metazoa > Chordata > Actinopteri > Acipenseriformes > Polyodontidae > Polyodon > Polyodon spathula. Next base: position 18,755,796 of record NC_054558.1, on the reverse strand, counting down.
AGTCTACAAACTTACTCTCTAAAAAACCAATACTTGACAGTATTTTTTTTTATCAATATAGTTCGCTTTAGTGTTATCAGAGGGAAGTGAAATTAAAGGAATAAACCACAAAAATCTGATTGACTTTGAAACACGTTTTGCTAAAGAATACATACAAGTAATTTGCAAAATCAGAAATGAAAGCATGGAAATAATATGCAGAGCTCATACCAGTAGCCCTGTGGCCTTTATTGGTTTTAAGAGTATTACACCTGTAGTTTGATGTTTGCTGTCTTTCTATGTAAATCATTGATATCTGCAAGACGTTTTTTTCTTCTTTTTCCCCTTAAACATTAATGCTATGCTTTATGTGAATACTTAAACAGCATGACATTTACATCTACCTAACTGGCTGCATCTCAAATTGTGACTGACTACATTTTAAATGACTTTGCCACAGATTAGTTGTGTGAACGGTCTCTTTTAAATTACTAGTCCTTGGACCGACATTCTGCATTAATTTTACATTTGGATAAATAACGCTGCATGTTACAGAATCTAAAGCATGAAAAGGGTTACTCTTTTTTAATATAAAAATAGACTTCTACACTACTGTGAGGCATAGATTGGGGCCACATTCAAGGGTACTGGTGTGTATATGTTGTTAGTTTATAGGTCCAGTTGCTGTAGTTCTTTCTGATTTTATTTTCAATGTGTTTACAGCTAGCAATGCAAACATATGCACTGCAAGAAACCAATAGAGCTACATCCTGCAATGTTACCATCATATGGGAATCAGATTAATTACCTCCATTTCAGAAATGTCTTTTGTAGTTATGAAAAAATGTCACAGTTATATGAAAGATATGCTGACCGGCGTTTACTGGAAGTGTCTCCACAGGGACCCTGCCTACTTGTGCACAATAACCCTGTATATATAGCTCAGCTTCTCCAGTTCCTCCCCTCACACGTAGTAGCATGGTGTATAGAATAGACAAGATCACAATCCCAGAAAGACTAATGATTGCACAGCAAAGACACCCCCTGTTGCTGAAGATGGAAGGTAAGCTGCTATATCAGGAATCAGAATGCCAAAATAAATTGAAGGATTTGTTGTCTGCTATCAAACAACAAGAAGTCGCATCCCAGCCTGTGAAACCAAGATACAAAATACGTGTCTTTGAGCCCAAGGAGGTGTTAACAAGCCATTTCAATCTGAAATACTCTTTACTGCTACTAGTTCTAGCTGTAAATTGTTCATTACTTTTTATTACACAGAACACATAGCTAGGTCTGACAGTGTACACAGGCTATTGGTTTTACAAATCTTCCAGAATGCTCCCTACTAATACATTAAGTCATAGCCTCTGTCTTTCTGCTTTCTCTTCATCACCTTTATAGATGACCATTTCCTCATTACAATTCACTGACATCAGAACTTCAGCCTAGTTCGGATTGGCCAGCATCGAGACCCATACCACCAGACACGACAACAAAGAACATCCCACTAAAAGAGAATGATCCACCTGGGTAATAAAACGATTTAGCATGTGTTATTGAGAGTATTAGGTTCTTGGGATATAAAGGGGTGTCTGTCTCTCTGTACCTTTGTCCACCTGTGACACTAACGTTTTTGCATTTATCTGAAAGCCGTCTCAATAAGTTATCAATTATTATTTATCATTTTATTGTATCAGATAGTGGGGCTAAATGAAGTGTCTCTGTTTGCACATCTGTCTGTATGTCACATGTACATTTTGAGCTCTTAAGAACACAGGTTATTCCACATATTCAGTCATTCCTGTATACTTTGCCATGCTGATTAAAGTATTCGCTGACATTTCTTATTCTTAATAATTCTGTACATTCTGCTAAAATTAATTATGGTCATCAACTTGTTTGTCTCACTGATAGCTCTAATGTTGAATTACCAGCTGTAGCAGGAGATATATGTTACTGGTATACCTTTTATGAACACATGTGCCAGTCTAATGTAATAGTCTAAAAGGATTTCACTAATCATTGCTGCCTGCCTAGTATCCTTTAAAAAAAGGGCACTGTTTATTAATAAGCTTTATTTATTTTTGTGAGACCCTTTTGTGTAATCAATAAAAAAAACAGCAATAAAAAATAGATTTTGAAAAATAGCCTTGACAAAGATATTTTTTGTACTGCTACACTAACGTGTATTTTGCACAAAAATAAAAATAAAAATTGCCATCATGTTATAGTACATCCCCAAGCAAAAAAATAAATACAAATCTGCAACTGGTGCCATTATAGAAACCTGTGCAGGTCCGTGTAATAAGAAAAGGGTACGGCCTAATAAAAAGCACTTAGTTCATAATAGGGAAAAGAGAAATCCGAAGAAGAGAAAACACAAGGATTTGTTTCGGACTGCACTTTTAAACATTATCAGGATGCACTAGGAGCATTAACAAGAGAACAGGAAGAGATATGTTTGATTTTGTGCTAGTTTTTGTTCTAGCTCTGTGAGCAAATCGCTGGTGGGTAAGTTATTACTCAAACTTCGGAAAAAAAATATAATCTGTGTTTTAAAATACTGGAAAGAGAGTTCTTTATTTAGGTTCAGGGATAGAAATGATGGACATGGTTTGAAGTGGCAATTGCCTTTCTGAACAATTAGGTTGTGTATTAAGGGAAGGAGTCTCCTAAATACAAAAATAATGGGGCAGTCATTATGTGGAAGGATGGGTAAAAATCAGGTACAATAGTAAAGTATGTGTTTTTGATAATGTGTAAATGTGTGCAGTGCAGAGATAAACCCTTGCAAGGCAGGTTATGAAACCACTAGAGGTTTGCATCTGTCCACCAAGAAGAGTTGTGCCCATATTGCAGTTCTATATTGTAAGGATATAATGTAAAAGTGGCTTAGTTAAACAAGACAATACTGGGCTACTCAGCCCCACCATGTTGCTACTGCAATATAGATAGGGGTCAAAATGTGCCCAATTCTGCATTGTTTAGCACATCCACTATTACATTACATCTATATTTTTATTTCTAACTTGGCTTGTTTTGTACATATCACATCTTTATGAGACCCGCCTGTGCATCCGAATCTTCATTACATATTTACCAAAAAACTGAGGCCATTACAGCTGGATTCTAACTTGGCCGTTTCAGTACATGTGAATATATATATATATATATATATATATATACACACACACACACACACACAAACATGCACTGACGAAGGCCAGTGGCTGTAACATGTCTGTATGAGCATGAATTCTCTTGTTCTATAGATTTTTCTAAAAATTATTTTTTAATAATAAAGACACAAGCTTGATAGCTGACATTTGGTGAGTGCTTGGCGTTTTATAATTTCATTTTGAATATTTCTTTGAGCCTTTAGCACCCGGTGAATACAGAACATTGCTGCACATGTTTTTTTCAGTGTGCTCCTATTTCTTTAATTAATTCTACTTGTTCACACCTTGCATTACCAATGTAGTTCTTATCCAGTAACTGTTATTATCAATGAGCTATATAAACAGATCTCCTATGTCTATATAAGTTTCTCATAATCCCCTGGACAGGTTGTATGCTTGTTACAGTTGACCCGACACTGTTTCAAGGGTTACTGGTTTTTCAAGCAGAGCTTTTCGGATTAGACAAAATAATACACTGCTACAGTGTATACAAGGAAAAAGATCATCTTCAAATACCTCTTTATAAGGCTTGACATCATTTCAAGGTATTGTCACTTTTGTTCCTCAAGTCTAATTCACACAGAACTGTGTGCCAAAAATAACCAGAATAGAGAACATGTACAGTAGAAAGGGTCTCCAAAGACAGTAGAAAGAGTCCCAAAGACAGTAGGATGGAAAGAGACTTGCTTGAGTCCCATTCACAATGATCCTGTACGCGAGATAAAAAAGGTACTTTGTGGTGGTAGAACCAGGTTATTTAAGGTTCCTCCTAATGTAATCTAACCTATACTATTTTAACTGGTGAGGACTTCATCTCTGTTATATAATATTTAATACAGAAAACCATCAATAACAGATGTACATAATGAGCAAAACTCAAAATGCAGTTCTCAGAGGAGTAAAGAAATAAACAGGCATCCACAACTTCAGCCTCGTTACTAATGGGCAAAAAAATGAAGTGAACAAATATTTAGGTCAATGTCACAAGCTGAAACATTGCTTGGGTTTGAGTTTTGCATTAGGGATACTAATACATTTACAGTAAGTTGCACTTAAAAACACTGTCTAGGGAATCAAAGAAACTTAATCTGCGCACATTATGTTACAGAAAGGAAAATTAGGTACAGTACTCAGGGTCACTTGCAAGATCAATATGGTTTTCTCAAGCTGTTAGCCTATTGGTGAAAAACCTAGTTAACAATTATTCCCTGAAAAAAAAATAATGTGGCATTTTGTGACATTAACATATAAATTATATTAAATTTAGAATGTGGATATGGATTTGGGAGGAAGGTGGCTAAACTCTTTATTGGATCAACTTTTAGGTCAAATATGTAGCTATTGCATACGGAAAACTCAATGGCAGTGTCATTTTATTGTATCAATAGATGAAGCTAGTGAATGACATGTGCTTCACTCCGTTTCTACAAGACAAACAAAATTGGGCTATCCTAAGCTGAACTATCAGGAAATAAATACCCATCACTTCACAGAGGTGTGCTATTGAGAGACTGGCATTCTACAACATAAACACGTGACCTTTTCAAAATGTCAAATCTTCTAGTTTTTATTCATGCAGGGGAAGACAATTCCACGTTCCTTAATCCTTACAGAATACAGCATCTGGTTTACCTAATTTGAAAAAAAAAAAAAAAGAATCTGTCATTTATCCATGGGACCCTCAGTCTCAGAAACAGCACACCTTCCTTTCAACAAGGCTTTGTTTTTAATTAAATATAAAATTATTCAATAAAACCAAGTTAATTTGATAGATGGTGTTGTTTACAAACAGTTATTTCTCTGTGCCTTTAAATTAGTATACCAAGCATTACCAGTTATTGTTTCATACGGTTGAGTTTTTTCGAGTTACTACATTTCCAATCTGTTATATTCAAAATACATACTTTATACCCAACCTCCCAATGCTCCCTTTTTTTAATGGCAGGTCATTAAAGATAGAGAGAGGAAAAGGGCTAAGTTGGAAACACAAGGTCTTTGTCATTTCACACTATTATGTCGAGATCACAAGACATCATTCATTTCGTATTATAATTGCTTCCATGTACACAATGAGCCATGGCAATTTGTTAAGCTTGGTAACTTCTCTTCTCTGTAATGATAACACAACTCTGAAATTTAAAAAGCAAATCAAATATTGCGTATTTATTATCCAAGTCTTTACTGAGAAAAACACAATTATTTTAAATTGAAATACAAACACCAAGCACGTTATACCTTTGAGATCAGTAAAAGAGAGTGTTACTCAAACTGCTCAAAACTTTTTTTTATTATTTTAAAGTCAGGCCCCAGCTGTTATTTTGGTTGTAATCAAAAGTTTAAAACCCTATATTATTTTACAAATATATTCTCAGAGAAAATGTGTTTTGCTCTTCATTTAAATTGAAACAACCTCATTCTTAGTCTCCACAGTAAATGAATATCTCATGCATGTGATGAGAGTAAAGCTCGCAGTTGCCATAAACACATTAGTTATTAATCATGCCACTCTTCTACTTTCTTTAATTAGTGAAATATCTGATTTTGATATTCTCCATGGTATGCGGCACAGTATGACTTACTTTCTCTAAAATGGATTCACAATGAATACCACAACTTACCAAAATCATATTATTTATGTGTATATTTTTTATAGTCCATCAACACTGGTAATGACAGTCTTACATTTTAAAAGGATATGCAAAGTAAAATTTGACAAATAAACATTGGTTATTACTCTTTTAAACCAAAGAAAAAATCAGTTGTATGATTTGCCCCCACATTGCTTATATATTCAATGCAGCCAAAGAATCCATTGTATGATTTGCCCCCACATTGCTTAGATATTCAATGCATCAAACGCCATAGTTTCAGGTTTAAAAGTCAGTTTCCAAAGACATACCTAATGAAGTGCTTTAATTATAACTACCCACAATTTGAAGGACTTTCTGCTGTTTGTCACCTGTTTAATGCCGGACAGCCAAAGTATTTGAATGCTATTTTCTATTATATCTCAGTCATGAAAACAGCTTTATTTGCTTTGCAGTATGCACAGCCAAAGAACACAGCATGATCTTCCATGATTCTTATAGCTGTGGGTCCCTGTGATTTGGCTCGAATTCCACTCAGCAAGTTTGGGGGCTGCAATCAGGTGTTGTGAAAGTTGTAGGACTTCCTGTGAATTTTACAACATTCTTATAGCATGTGGTGCAGTGGGATTTTTATTAAGACAAGAAGATGGTTTTGTTTAATTCACATAAATCAGAGTCTAGCAGGAAACTTAGAATCTTGACATTATCTATTGATTTCACAAATCAACCTAACAAATAAATCCAGGAAAAAATACATGTAACTTAATTTTATTTATTTATTTATTTATTTAACTTGGCAATTCAACATTTATCTAACAGATAAATCTGAAAAACATTATCGTTCAGCAATTAAATCAAAAAAAAAAAAATCTGGGTTTTAACAAAAAAAAAAAAATATATATATATATATATATATATATATATATATATATATATATATATATATATATATAGGGTATATTTAGACTATCATAAATCTGATGCTAAAGGAATATGCATACCTGGAGCGAAGCGAACGACGCAAATACAACATGAATATATATAAAAAAAAAAAAAAAAAAAACTGTCAACAGAAAAAAATAAATAAAGCACACATAAATAGAGTATGGGTACGTCACACACTAAAAAAAAAAAAAAAAAAAGAAAACAGTTTGGGGAACACCAACAGCTTGTTAAGAAGCTAATGTGATTATTATTATTGGTCAACATTATTAAAACAAAGAAGCGTCATTTTACAGAATCAACATGTGGCGCTCCCTGTCACTTTGACTAAAATTATGGTGAAATAGAGAGACACACCAACAATTTCCAATTGTTCGGCTATTTCTTGCCATGTAGAGTCCTTCTTTTTATTGTCTTTATAACCATAACACTGGCATCATAAAGAACATTATATTTTTCTACTTTAATAATTAAATTCTCGTTGATGTCCATTTTTTTTTTTTGTGGTAATCTCAACGTGAGCGAGACAGTGACAGTCTGACACCTTTGACCTTATTTCTGATTGGCTTACTGCGATGAGAACAGAGTGAAAGGCGAGTAGGAATAAAACACGTTTATTTTTATATTTACGTGCCGCTCGCTTTGCATGCGGTGTGCATTACTCCATTTAAATCAACCGTTTTAATCATTTTTTATTTGCTCGCTCGCCTGCCCTTTAACATGTAGGCCCATGCATGCTTGATTTGGAATTGCATGCTGCAGAGCTGTTCCTACACTCTGACTTTTAAGAATGTATTTGTTAACATTTATGTATTTAGCAAAATCTTTTTTTGGTTACATTTAGGAAAAAACAAGCAATTTGCATTAAATCCGGGGGGAAAAAAAAAAAACACCTGTTAAAACATTAGTGCTTTTTTAAAAAAATGTTACACTTGGAAGCCGTCATTTCAGCTCTGTTCATTGCAGTTTCACTGACACACGCCACATCAAGCAAAATGTCTCCGCTTCTACAAGAACTACGAGTGATCATCAATGGCTCATTTGAAAGGTAAGAACTGGGGCTAATTAGCTGTCATTTATGTATTTATTTAAAATGTTCTATCCTTTTAAAAAAATATTTTACAGAATTGCCCCTGAGTCATAGTCACACCCCCTTACTGATTCTCTCTCTCTCTCTCTCTCTCTCTCTCTGCATCACTGTTCTATGATGTACATGCAGTTATTTCATAAAGAAGATACTCTTAATTTACTGCTTAATTTATGACCCAGCACATTCAATTTAATTTAAATGACATTTCTGGACACTTAAGTTACTGAATAATTTAATTAAGGGCACTTTTATCCACGCTTCCATTTCAGCCCAGCTAATAATTTCACTGATATTTAAAAAACATATATTTATTCTATTCATCCAAATATGGTATTATCTAATCTTCATTAGATGTGTTTTATTAGCAGTGGTTTCTATTGAAATGACATGTTTTGGTACAGTATGCATTTCATAAAGAATATCTTTTAAAAAAAAAAGTGGTATAGAGAACATATAGAGTACTCTATATGTACTGTTGCATCTGGTCTGAACAGAAGAATAAGAGGACCAGTGATAATATTGTCAGTGCTTATAAGCTGTAAGAAAATGTATTTCAAAGTCCAAGTGCTTTGTCAGTTCTGTTTATCCAATGAAGCGCTTCAATATTAATAATCTATTTCAGGAGTGCTGTGCAAAACATTTTAAGAGAAACTCGGCTTCCATTTGATTAGTGATTATATACATTTTTTTCTTTCTGACAGGCAAGTCAGCATACTGCTGTGTTTATTTAATTTTATTCACACTTTAACCAGTATACTGAAGTGCTGCTAAACAAGATAACAGTCCCAAAAAGTACATTCCAGTTGCACTGTACACACAGCAGTCCTCAAACAGTTTATGAAGGAAAATTGACTTGTAAAATAAATGCTATTAAATTAGCAGAATTAGTCAAGCAGCTTTTTTTTTTCTCAGATTCAGCACAACTTTGAAATGATAGCACGTGACAAGCCTCCCAATGTTAGGTTTGTGTAGTATTGCTAGACAATGCATTGCTGAAACAGATTTCTTCAGGAACCTGGCATTTCACCTGCCAGTAAAGAGTTACTGAACAATAGATCAAATTGGGACCCGTTAACAATCTATATGAATAATGCATATTGAATGTAATCAATAATATAACCAATACAGATTTATAGTTAGTAGGATGCAGGGGGAAAGGTTTGTGAATCAAGTGCTCGTAAAACTAGATTGATTTTCCAAAATGTATTTATATTGTGTCCCATACACTTCATTTCAACGTTGTTTTAAGGGGAGGTTGTTTGGACTAAATGTTAAAGATCTAACATAAAGACCTGAAAATTCAACCAGTGTATTGTTTTTGGTTTATGCCACATGAGTAAGGGCTGGTTTCACAGGTTTCAATTGAACTAATCTTGGACTAAAGTAAGGTAGATCAGATTAGATCAGATCTTTCCTGAAAGACGGAGGACAAGGAGGTTAACTGAGTTGCTAAGGGTCACACAGTGAGTCAGGGGCTGAGCCAATAACCTCCTGGTTACAAGCCCTTTTTTTTAACCACCAGGCCACACAGACTCCCATTATCATTATTATTACGTACATGATTGCCACAGTGTTCAGTAGATTTCTGCATGACATTTATGGATAATGCATGGAAAATGAAAGAACGGATCTAGTGTGCAATGGCCTTTATGAGAAGATGTATGTTTTTCCTTAGGCAAAATATAATGGTAGATGCTTTTCAGTTGTAATTAATACACGGAAATACACCCTTTGAAAACTTGTTTGCTGCCCATAAGCCTCCTCTAGATAATACTTCATCCTGTGATATTCATGTTCACAATAATTGCCAGCACTGTAGTTCTCATAATCAGTAGCTATGAATTGTTTCAAGAAAACGGAACATTATAAGTATGTAAACTTTGTCCCCTTATCCTAAAGATGTAAGGTTACTGCCCTACGCAGTCCCTTTTAATAAATCTTTTCATGAACTTAACAGAGAAGGTAGCCAGTTGGCTGGGATCCCCAAAGTTTTCCTCCTAGTCTGTGATTGAGTCAGGACTAATCAAAAATGTATTTCTTTTTGCAATAGGTAATGCTGAATCTTTCCACATCACCTTTACAGTAAGAAACTATTCCAGAACTTGCATAATAATAATTTACTTGCACACTGACTCTTCTATAACCTCACTCCATAAAAGATAGAAGTTACTGTATGACAAACTAAGCCAGGTAGACACATGTTTTGAATAGAGCTTTAAATGGCTTTTGATTTGAGTACAAATACCATAAACTAACACAGACAAGATTTTTCTGCAGGAGAAAAGGAACATGCTTGTCAGATGCAGGTACTAGTAAGCAGTATGTTTATTGTGCACTACTTCACACACACACACAGAGACACACACACAGACACACACACACACACACACACACACACACACACACACACACGCACACAAACCACTTTGGGATTAGCATTTGTTTTTGCTGAAAAAGTAATTCATTTGCCAGTAAAATTATCTACGTGGGTAGGATTAGTTTTCTGGTGTCAAGGCAAATAGGAGTGACCTTAGCTTGTGTGTTGCTTCTGTATTAAAGTATAATGGTGTAATATAAAAAAGGTCGTTTAAATTGCAGTCGACATGTAACATTTGGATGTTATTGAACTTCAATCTTTCGAAGCAGCATCACAATGAGGACTAGTTTTGGGACATGTTTTAGTAAAATCAAATTGCAACATAGTAGTTTAGCATTAAAGCAAGCAGTAAAAGTGATGCAAACTAACTATGATTCTTTAGACTTGCACACAATATTCACCACTTGCAACTTACAGAACTAACTTTTGCATTGTTCCACCTTAGCAATCGGATCCCTTTAAAGTCATGAGACACAGTTCTGCCTACATACAGCATGTCTAAATAGGCACCATGATTCATTTGCTGTAACAATCTCTGTTATAAAATGCAGCCTCTGTTGGCTGTAATGACCTGCCATCTAAGATGAAAGCAGAAGTCTACTGCACAATCTATTTTAAAACAACGCTGTTTCTGCCTGTGATAGTTTGAGTTCTTCATTGCATAGATATATAAATTTTGTTTGTGGTCTAACCATTGTTAGATTCTTACCTAGCTTTACCCAAATAAAATGCAAGAGTTGCAAATGTTCTTGTCCTGGCATCCTAAAGGTAGTGAATCACTAATAGGTTCTATTTTACACTCGATCTGCAATAAGACATACTGGTCCCCATTGTGCTGAGACACAAACCAGTATGTGCACAGTGTAAATGAGGTCAGCTACAATTTATTATATCACACATAGATCTATTTATTAACTTAATTCACCAGTAATACATGGTTCACAGATTCAGTAAGACTGTAATAAAGTTTAGACGGTAGCATAAAGTTTAATTAACCAAAAGTATATATTGAATAGTAGCATATGCATTTTAAAAAGAGAGAGATAAAGAAATAGAGAGTTTATCCAGACTACATGAAAAACAGCTTCAGTATGTTCAGTATATCAGTTTTGCTGCATTCTGACTCTACTTGCTTTTTTTCCCCATAATTTATAGAAAGATGTTTTCTGGCAGTAATAGTCATGTAAATCAAACTGTCATTCATAAATTATTAAAATTAACAGCTGCAGCAATTAAAAGTAAGATTGTGGGATACTGTAGCTTACTTTAAGGTCCATCCATAGAATTAAAAATGAATTAAAAGTACACAACTGTTTTCAACTGTTCCCTGTTTTATTGTAGGTATTTTTATATGTGTAAAAGTCTTAACTTTGTTATAAACCTATGATACTATGATTTGATTAACCACCTGTCTTCTACTTCGACTGAGGTAATTATAGACAGTTAACAGTAGTGCCAGCTGTATAAACCCCTGGTCTACTCATTATAAGATATAGAAATCACACTAATATGCTGATGTGACTAGAACTAAGCAATATGAATGGAATGCCATCAATTAGGCTAATTCCGCCTCACAGCACACACGATGAAAGGTGGGGTGCATTAGAGTGCTTTTAAATTGATGTGTGTGCAAAGGGGGTAGAAGGGAGGTATCTGCAATAGATGATTCCATAATCTGATAATAACCAAGAAAAAACAAACAAAAAAAAACAGGTAACTCCCTACCAAGAAGGTCCAATAAAAGGGTGTTCCACAAGAAATCACACCAATGTTCTCATAAACAGTTGTGCACATAACAGCCAGTGGGTAGGTGTTTTCCTCCACCAAGCAATTTAATTTTGAGTTGAATATATATTACTGGTCACATAATGGACTGCAGATATGCAGTGTAATATTAATCTCTTACTGTAATTACAACAGCACAAAATGTACACTCAATTAATGATTGATTTGATACATATCAGAGTTAATAAAATGTCTTATTGGTGATAAAACACCTGGTACTAAATGTCATGGATAGGTAATGAAAGCTAGTTCAAATAAATTAGAAAAAGTTTGAAACCCATTGTTTAAATGACATACAAGACTGCATTGCTGCAGGTTTTAGAATGGTTCGCTAGGGTTACAGATACATTTTATCTTGTGAAGACCCACATTGTCAAAAATCTCATAGGATACATCCTACCATGTGAAGCAAATTCTGAAGGCAAATTTCTTTACACAGGTGGGATTTTGGCAGTTGATAGGCTACTCTACTTTTTTTTTCTATCAACTTATTCAAACTAATGAGCACTAATTTAATTCAAATGGGGTTAATTTGAATCTGATATTATTTTAAGAGGAATTTGTCCCGTAGAGGCAAGCTTAAAATGAGTCAACAAGCTGATCCAATATGTGTCAGCTAATTTCAGGATACTGAGCTCATTTTCAAATTAGGTTTTAAAAAGAATGACATCTCTGCACCACTGAGCCGATTTACATATTTTTGTTATTTTATACTGTAGAGCAATATGAAAGAGCAGTACATATCATTTTACATGCTACCTGAAACAATGAGAACATCTTTGCAGTAGGACATTCCTGGAACCCAAGCTGATGACATCACAATGGCAGCTACAGCACCAATGCAGCTTAGCATGCGATAAACTGTACTCAGACGAGCATTGACAGCATTCACCGCCACATGAGAAGTGCAATCACTAATGGTTCATCTAAGAAAAATATTTCCAAGTAAGCAGGGCTGCTTTTGTGATGCATAACTGTTGCCATTTCAAATTATGTTAAACCCTCATGCTTGTAATAAACACAAACATACAGCAGAACAAGCCCCAGTAATATTGTTAACAATTATGCAATATACAGCATATCATACAAAATAAATGCTGATCTTCTGCCAGGACTGGGAAGACGTTCCCACTCTTGTAAATCTATATTCTGCAACTGACAGAAAGTAAAACAGCATTTAGGTCTTGGATCACGTGGTTAATTCAGTCTAGCACAGGTTGTTTTCAGATTCTGGATGGCTTTATAATAAGGTGGTACAGAACTGATCTGAGCAAAATTAATTTAAAGTTAACACCACCTGTTCAATTGTCATGCTTTATGCAACACAAACTTGGTTTTCTTGAATTTTTACCAAATCTTATTTCAACTTAAATAAATGAATAACTATGGGTGTTGATCATGTTGCTATGTTTTACAGTCTTGAGTATCACAGGCAAAAAAAGGATTAAAAACAGGAAAACTGCTAATTAATTCTGAATGGCACAGTAAGGAATCACTGTTTTTATTCCCTGAATCTGCTAGGCACACTCATTGAAGGCAAGCTATTCTTTAAAGCTGCAGGGTTATATTGCCCTCTTATGTTCCCATTAAGTTATGTATTCTAGTCGACTCCAAAGTCAGTTAACATTATGTTTTTGATGTTTAATGGACTGTTTTAATAAGATGCTGCAAGTGTTCCACAAGGCTGTCATTTGTTTTGGATTATTTAGGGTGGCTAAGCATAGCAGGTGTTAATAACACCTTGACATGTTATAGTGTAATACTTTTAATAACAGAAGGACTCCCTAGATAATGTTCAGATAATGCCCCAAAGCCCCAGACTCCAGAAAAGAATGAAAAGCCTAATAATTAAAACCTGGTAAAAAAAAAAAAAAAAATGTCAAAACTCTTCATCGTTACAACATGACAAATTCAGCAGGGCCTTCTTTCCTAAACATATGTATACAAATATATGATGTATGACGTGGTTGCCGCGGGGTATCTGCTTTACAGTTTTTTCACATACTAACAGAGGCAAAATTAAAAAATAAATAAATAAATAAAAATCTTGCCTCGCTATTTGCCACATTTCAGACTCTCTTGTCAATGAGTGAGTCCCATGTATTCAGCATTTATCATAAACCTTTTTTGCCAGTGTTACAAAACTAGTGAAGAATCGAGTATGAAAATTATTTTAATTGCAATGTTACTATTGTATTTCCTTTTCATAAAAATCACCCTGCAGTTTTGATAAATAGGGTCCATTGAGCATTATACAGTGTTGTACTGTTAGGTAAGTACCGGACAGATATTGTTGCTGCAAATGACTTTCTGGTGCATTTATTTTAACAGGTGCCGACATTCACTACCAATGCAATGCTGCAGATTATAGTGCCAATCCTGACTTTCATCCAATTGTTTCAACCGCTACTCCTGCTAATATATTTTATATCCCTTTGAAAATAAGCTCATGTTTTAAAATTGGACAGCAACTCCTGAGTCAATCAATGTGGTACTTACTGTTTAAATCAATCAACTGTGTCTCATTTTATCTCCCAGACAGATTTGTCTGATCATTGAGACCGCAAAGCTGGTGACTTGGCTTTACTCTGCCCTCTCTCAATCTTTTTTGCATACCGTAGTGTTTAAGTGACACAACATGCCACCAACCCAGTAATCAAACCAGATTTTTCTTATGACCTCATTCCACTATGTTTTCTTGTACAGTATATAGTGATGTTATTAAGTGAATTAATACATTACCCCCGGAGGACCTGCCGGATTAACGTAGAGTATTTGTTTAGATGCACCACTGTTAAAATGGGAACAGTAGACCTCACAGACGGTGCATTATGTACAGAAGGGGAAAGTAAACAGTTATGTCCTGGTACTGCCTATCAGTAAAACATTTGCAAAACTATTATTTAGGATTGTGACAAAGTGCCCGCCGCTGTGTATATTATCTGTTATGTTGCGTCTGTTTTGTTAAATGTTGGTGTATAATCATTGGTACACGGGATATAAACGGGTCTGTGTAACAAGAGTGTTTAAAATGTATATTTGTATTTAGGCACGGGATTGTACATCACTTCACGTACATTTAAAGTAGTTAATATGTGCACGAGGTTGCACATAATTAATTCACGTGCTGGGATTCAAGTGAATAATTAGTTAGTGAATTAATCCCAGCACAACAGTATATATAGTTGCACGTTTTACTCACTCGTGGTTGGGTGTTCGGTGAGTGGAGAACTGGAGAGACAGGAGGAGAAATAGAAGTAAATATCAATTGCTATTGCGTGCTGGTGGGACCAGCACGATACTTGTTTATTTATCTGCTCACCGTGTTTGTTAGTGTGTCTGTCTGTGCACCGTGTTTGTCTGTATAGTCCGTTTTGTTTGTCTTTTTGTTTTGGCGTAAAGTGTCCTGTACTGTTTTCTGTTTGTTCAACTGTTTTATTACAATAAACCGGCGCAAGCAAGCACCATCATCATTTCACATCATCTGTCTTCCTTTTCCTGGTTCTGACGCCGCCCATTTCGGCCATCTTTGTGACAAGGATACATCATTTTTTCTATGTATTTCAGCAAAAGGACTCTCAGTACCTCAGGTCCTGTTAACAGAGTGTGATCGCCGTGGTAACCGTCACAGGTTAGATTAGTACAGGAAGAAGCATTCCTGAAAAAACTCCTTGCAGAGGAAACTCTTGCCAATTTTGTAAACTGAAATCTTAGTGGCCTGAATTGAAGTGAATACCCACATAAGACAATTATTCCACTTCATTACTTGGTAGAATTATACACTGTGATACGCGGCTCCTTGCTTTTAAAAAGGAAAATTGTCAAACAGAAAAACAACCATGAGATGCTCACAATCAAAAAGAACTACACAAGGTAACACCACTCGGAATTAAACATTTTGTCCGTAGTTTAGTCCATATTCTGAGCAGACAAGTACAGAACAATATAAAGAAAATTATAGTGTTGTTATCATCTGCAATAAAGAAGGACGGAACTGACCAATAATACAATGCTGGTAAGAAATTGAAGTTACTTTCACCTCTGGTTATATAGCCAATGAAAAAAGTCCTCTTTGGGTGAATAATCTCACTTTTAAACAGTTTCTTTCTAAACTTTGAGACAGTCTGTATATATTTATATAATTATCTTGCATTTGTAAAAACCTCACTGCATATTAAACATGAGATACACATGAAACTTGAGTTCCCAGATTTATAAAATTCAAAAGTACAGATTCAGCTGGTCCCAATTTGCTTCTCAACATGCTTGTCTTCCCGATTCCACTTCATTATACTTGCATGGCTGGGCTGGCCTGATTATAATACTTCTGGAGATCATTAGTACTGAAGAGCTGACAGCTCGGTTTCAATGAAGGTCTCAGAGAGAGGATGATAACAGTTTGCCAATATAATTGAAGGTAACTTACTGTTTATCTAAAAAACATTTCAAAAGTGTCATCTACTGTACAGAATAAGTGGCAGCTGAGACCTAGAGACCACATGTCAGCCACCTGATGTTTCTTCGCAGTAGTCTTTCAAATTACTTCTTCCGGTGAGGAGAGTATTGAATTATGCATTTGAACTAATCAATAGGTGTGCATGCAAAGTTTTGCTGAATTTAAGAAACCTCAATTTTTTCAGTTTGTTTAATTGAAAGAAATGTGGATTACTGTGACATCAGCACTATGCCAGTGGTCCTCAAAGCTGTTCTATGGTAACAATAATATGAGTCATTAGTTAAAGCGCATCACATGGGTAAGATTCTCAGATTCCAGCATACAGTACCAATGGTGCCACTGCACCAATAGTTACTGGCAATCCATTACACAACTACATATCACTGTGATTTCTGTGAGTTAAAACACTGCTATTAATTTATATCATATAGTCATAGCTTCCTAGCTTCATCAACCCTAGACCTAGAACTACTGTAAACTGGACAGACCTCAAGTAGACAAACCTTTCAGTGTTACCATAATGGTATCTCATTGGTAACTTATCTGTATAAGGCTGGGATTTACTTTTGCTCCATTGTATTTAATCCTCATTGACATGTTGCCAAATGAGAAAGGAAAAACTCAGTGATGCTTATTAATGTTTTTTAAAAAGGCATGTCCTAACGGGGTGTGAAGCAATAACAAAGCAATACAGACTGTGCTTTAAATGTTAACTTTGGCATAAAGGTATTACTTTTTCACCTTGCAATGCTTCAAATACAAATATCAGAGAATGCATCAGGTGCTACTGTGCCTTTTTACAAGCTGGTTATTTTGACTTGGGAAGCTTAGCTTGCTAATAGTGTAACTGTCAATACTGTCAATTTTTCTTTCAAAGGACAATTTTATGACTGTATTTTATGTTTTTAAACGGCAACTCAACCTTAGACGAAGCTTGCTTCTATAATAGCCACACACATTCTTAAAACCAATTGCCTTTCAAAAGCTAAAGTATTCTCTAGTAGCATCCATACTACTTCCAAACATCTACTCAGCTGCTCTCCAGTGGTAATGCATTTAGCAGTTTGACCAGACTGTTGATATTACACATGAGAATCTAAAGAGTAAAACACTTATCAAAAGCATTTAAGTCTTGGATGTTATTGAACTGGTATATAAGTCTTGCTAGAATATATTTGCCAGTACACTGATATTGATTTGCAAATTTGAAGACGTTCACCTTTCAAAAGGCATGAGGTGGCAATACATACAGAAAGTTTGACCTTAATGGCTGGATGAAAGCAGGCATGCTGTGAAAGTAATGCAAAGATACAGTGCTGTGTGCCAGGTGACAAATATGTCAAATTTGTCACTTTCTTTTGTCAAAGAAAATGTATATGTTTAAGGGGACTTTGGGAGGCATATAATATCAGAGATATATTTAATATATTTGCATGATTCTTTTTATTTGTTAAATTACATTTTGATATATAATAACTGTATTATATACAGATTGTGGCTAGGTCCAGATAGGACACTGATGTTTGAGTCAAGGTATCAGAGTACATTTTACACCAATCAACTTGTATCACATTGTAGGGTAATACAAAATGTACAGAATTTGTGTGTGTACAAACATGGAGCATGTTTAATGAACATAAACAAACTAAGAAAAGGTCTCTAAGAACTCTGATCAGTATGGCTCCTTAAGAACTCTCTGATCAGTATGGCTCTTAAGAACTCTGATCAGTATGGCTCTTTAAGAACTCTCTGATCAGTATGGCTCTTTAAGAACTCTCTGATCAGTATGGCTCTTAAGAACTCTCTGATCAGTATGGCTCTTTAAGAACTCTCTGATCAGTATGGCTCTTAAGAACTCTCTGATCAGTATGGCTCTTTAAGAACTCTCTGATCAGTATGGTTCTTTAAGAACTCTCTGATCAGTATGGCTCTTTAAGAACTCTCTGATCAGTATGGCTCTTTAAGAACTCTCTGATCAGTATGGCTCTTTAAGAACTCTCTGATCAGTATGGCTCTTAAGAACTCTCTGATCAGTATGGCTCTTTAAGAACTCTCTGATCAGTATGGCTCTTTAAGAACTCTCTGATCAGTATGGCTCTTTAAGAACTCTCTGATCAGTATGGCTCTTTAAGAACTCTCTGATCAGTATGGCTCTTAAGAACTCTCTGATCAGTATGGCTCTTTAAGAACTCTCTGATCAGTATGGCTCTTTAAGAACTCTCTGATCAGTATGGCTCTTTAAGAACTCTCTGATCAGTATGGCTCTTTAAGAACTCTCTGATCAGTATGGTTCTTTAAGAACTCTGATGAATATGGCTCTTAAGAACTCTCTGATCAGTATGGCTCTTTAAGGACTCTCTGATCAGTATGGCTCTTTAAGAACTTTCTTATCAGTATGGCTCTTTAAGAACTCTCTGATCAGTATGGCCCTTTTGGCCAAAAATCACCTGAACATCTCTGTTCTACAATAAATAGGACAGGTTTACAAGCAAAGATAAAAATGCAGACTGCAACTACCCATCTGGCTTTTCAATAAATAGCTGATAATACTGTAGGGAAGGATATGTCACTCGTAGTAAAGGAGAAGGGGAAGAGAAATCTAACAAAAAGTAGTTGATAAACAGCCTGGAGGAATATAGACTGTGCTGTGGGGTTTAAAAATACATTGACAGCTTGCTGGAATTGATAACAAAATAAGGAAACTGCAGGGCAAGCTGCCAGAATTCAGTCATGATCTCAACATAAAGTGCAGCAAGAAAAACATAAAAGAAAGTTAAGATACAGTGCCTTGCCACAGGAAGCAACGAGCAGAGTTTTAGAAGGTAAATAATAATAAATAATAATCTTGTTTAGAAGGCGAGAGACATGTAGAAGAAAGGATTTAGAAGGCATTGTTACAAAGGGGTGAAGACAGACTAAAAGAGGTCCAAGAATATATTAAACGTATTTTAAAATATAAGTGTGATATTTTGTTTCTGTAAGAAACTTTCCTGTATCTCTGCTTCTATTGGACTTCCACAATGGTACAAGTAATTGAGAACTGTGGGATTATTGGAACAGCATGGGATTTGAGGCAATAGAAAAGAAAATGTATTGCCTCAAATGAACTCGCTTATCAAAAAGTGTTTCAACCTTGCAGTCACATTAAGGCTTAGCATGTGTTATTTTATTGTTATAAGCTAACAGTTTGCGACTGAGTGTCAAAATTAATTTTGCTGTTGGGGGGGGGGGGGTTTATTCATTCATTATTCACTTTTCTTTCTTCTTGGGAGTTCTTTGCTTTGTGTTTTGCCTTTTAAAGCTGCATTCCCTGTGTGAATAACTGGGGTCCCCCGACAATGAAACAGAGCTAACAGACAGAGATGAAGTTTTGATTTTCAAAAACATAAACATGCTTTGAAATTGGACATGCATAAAGCCTGGAACTGTTAAAACAAAAAACAAATCTAGACAATGTAAAATACCTTGCTTACATTGCTGTTAGCCAAGTGGAAAAGGTGCTTTTGTTTTGTTTGTTATTGTATGAATCCCTTATAGACAAGGTAAAGGCATAGCAAAATGTAGTCCAGCATCATGAATGCATTATAAAGTATATAATGGAATGGTAAAACACTGTAAAACCACAGCACACTATGGTAAAGTATGGTAAATGCACAATGTAAGTATGGGGAAACAGCTAAATGAACATGGTACAGTTTTTTTTAAGAGCAGTACTGTTGGTGATAGTTACCCTATCATCATTCACAGTTGAAATCAGTAATAATAACAAACTTGACAGTTCTTTACATTGTATTGATGCTTCTTACAAAAAGTCAATAAGATGACATGCAAGTAATTTAAACATGCATTTCATGATTCCGTGGTGTAGCATTCTGCCTGGACAGCTTTGAAGTTGTAACACTTAGCAATCCCCTATCATGCAAACACCCAAGGCACAGCAGGTTGTAATTTCAGCAAAAATATACATCTAAAGGAAACCCCTGATGCAGTGGCCTATATTCGCAAGTCACAATGTCACAACAGATTTTCCATTTCCTTGAAACTTCAAAATAATGTATAATTTTACCCATACATATATGTTACTGTTATCATTGTATACCTTTTTTTTTTTTTTAAAATAAATAAATACATTATTTAAAAGTGGAAACTGTGTTCAAGGCTCTCATCTCAACATGTGGAAATAAGTTCATGGGCATATCAGTGTGTCTCAAAAAGCACAAATCAGTCTCTATCATTAAAATCATGTCTTTCAATATTCAAGGTTAACCTCATAATACAGACAGTGCAGGGTAGGCTAATTCAATCATTTGACAGTGTTAATGACTTAAAAAATTCAGATTCAGCAACATCGAAAACATTTTTGTGAGCTTACAGATGCTCTTTATTTATACAACTGTGTTACTGTGTCTTCATAGCGTTAGTTACAGTGATCTATACTGTATAAAATACAAATTCACTTACAGTTAACTAGAATATATAGCATTTGCAAGCATGTCTGGCGAAGATCTGTGGAACGAAATATACAGTAGAAGTAGGTTTTGATTCATAGCACCCTTTGTACTGGGTTATATAGTAGACTCTGCTAATACTAACTCTGTCTGTATCAACTTACCATTTTAATATGTGTTTTTAAATATTATTGCAAACAGTAATCATCAGTACAATATATTAAAGTATAAAAAAAACCCACTGTCAGCAGGTTTATTGTTGATTTTAGATTAAATATACATATAACAAAGACATTTTAACTTTCAGTACAATTCACTAAACTGAACAATTAGTCTGCTGTATATTCAGTAATATTCTATTGTAGGGCTTGTACAAGTACAAATATAAAATCATAAATATTAATAATCATAATAATAATTACAATAATTATAAAGATGTCACAGCTGATGGCAAAATGCCCCGGGGTACCCAGTTGAGTAATGCTGTGACTAATGCTTTGTTATCATACCTTTGTATTGAAATCAAATGTATAAACATCTTCAGTATCTGTCACATTTTCCTCTCCTCACTGACTAGATCACATATTTCATAACACATATTTAATACTACCAGAAACCCAGATATGAGATTCCCAGCAATGCTCTAAACGTTTTATAGAAATAAGCAGTAAAAGTTTAGACCAAACCATATTTCTCATGACATGTAAACTTTTGTTAGGAGTTACAGGGAGTTACTGGACTCTGGTAGTGACAATGGCACAGCAAACATTACAGCCAAACCCTTTTAATATCACTTCAAAGAAACGGAAATTGTGACAATAAGACTGTAACAGGATTTCCCCTGTAACCTTTTAAAATAAGGGTTAAAACACAAAGCCCAGCCCGGACTCTGACCCTAATGAGCAGAACACTAACTGCCATGCAATGCAGTCATATCTTTTAAAAATAATTTCAATTAAATAATCAAAATGCTGAATGATCTTTACACCATACCTTGACAAAATCATGTTTTGAGAGTAGTCTCTCGGTGGTGTTATACTGATTTAAGAAAAGATTTCTAGAAAGCAAAGCACAGATTAATGCAGAGCTTTACTTAGAACGTGGAGGTGGAAAAGCTGCAGCTGTGCTATTAACATGTTACAATAACTTACAGCTAAGGCTATTTGAACCATCATTTTTGTTGTTTAACCCTTTAAGTCCCACGTATTTATTTATTTTTTTGACTGGCATCATCACTGTGGCTTATCTTTCGTTTATGAAAGAAAAATGCTTTGTTGAAGGTCAAACCATCTCCCGTCAACCATAAACTTTTTAACACCAGCCCGGAGAAAGCAACTCCAAAGGGCAAACTCATCACTGGTCCTACAACACAGTTCACATGGTTTCCAGTTGACATGGAAAACTCTTTGAAAATATATTCCGGTGCATGTATATTATCCTTTTTTTTCGTACCATTGAGACGTCGCAGCACAATGTTACACTGCAGATAAAGCAATGCGATTAGCTGAGTTTGTGCTCTTATCCCATGTGTTAATTTTTGTTGGGCTCCCATCTGGTCTGTTTCCATTCATCTAGCAGGAAAAATAAAATGAAATCGGATCACCAGTTATACACCTTTCCTCACATCAAGACTAAAAACTAAACATTTAAACACTCTTGCAAATGTGATCACTTGGATGATGGGAAAATTAAAAGAAGCAGACTCTGCACTAGAGAGGTAATTCTCACATTCATATGAACCTTCAGATCAGTGATAGCTTAATATAGTATTCAAGCCGTGTACACTTAAATCTATTTTTACAGTCAGTGCAGTAATTTCAGCTAACCTACATCTCGTCAACTTCCACCTCATTTTCAGCCAGGGTCTATGGCTGTCAAACTGCCTCCACCTGATAGATCCAACTTTCCAGGCAGCACCATTTCTCCCGAAAGACAAGGCCAAATGCCAAAACCAAGCTAGTCAAAACAATGTGATATATGCTGGTGCCAACTGATTTTATTCTCTAATAAAAAAAAAAAAGGTTGTCCTCACTGAAACCTCACTGCCAGGAATTAGGAAATACATCTTTTGATGGAATTGGAATCTGATCCATTTAAGGAACAGCGGGAGATAAAAGTTAACTTCCCCTCGCTCTGCTCTCAGATTGCAATCCTACCTTATATGAAACATTCGAACCTTTTATACTTCATTTGCCTTGGGTAAGTGGTTGTGACGGATGCCAACATTTTATTGTCTCAGCACATTTATTTTTTCATAATAATAATATAATATTTAATTTATGGAGCCAGGATATTTCTTCAGCAGAAAGTTTGTCCTAGTCAGTTTCCTTCTGCCAGCTCGCACTGTACCTCCGCAAGACACGGTCGGATGGCTCGTTGCGATTATGCAGCTAGAAGCAGCTGTGATCTCTGGCTGCAGTCTCTCTCTCTTTGTTGTAGAAGTTTTGAAGTTTGGAAATACGGAAAAACGTAGAATTATCTCCACCCTTTCATAGCTTGCTTTTGAAACTGCAGATTATTTCTTGAACGATACAAGTAGAAAGAAATGTGTTGCATCAGCAGGGTCAGAATTTTTTTTACTTGCACATCAGTGCTTTTTACTTGTGATGGGACTGAAATTCTGTTTATCTTTCCTCTCTAATGCATAAATAAATCAGAGATTTTGCAGCTACCAGGAGGTAAAAACTAGTCCGCCCCCCTTGCAAATATCACCCCATACCAGGAACACTTCTAAATGTATGTTTTTGACAAGCGTATTAAAGCCTTGAGAAACACCCCTTATATTGAGTAAGTCTCTTACTGGGCCTGCCTTCTGCCAACTAAAGTAGCAATGGCAGCAAATCATTTTAGATAATGCTTTTCAAAAAACAAAACTCAAGTCAATGGCTTTAATAAAATGCATTTATTCCATTTGGAGAGTTCGAGTATAGGGTAAAATCATGGCCATCGATCAGAAGTGCTGAGAGAAATTGGTTAAATGCGCTGTTTTTGTAATACTTAAAGATTTTCAAGGGGGCATTAATGATGGAATTTAAGCCATTTGTTAAATGCCTTGTGCAAACATGATATGTCATCCTGCTTCACTGAACTTTACTGGTGTGTGTTGAATCATAAAACCAATACACCTACGCTGCCTCCCCTGCAGAGTCTGTGCCTCTTACTTTTCTACCTGTTGTTTTTCAAGATGATTAACCTTAACACCACAATGGAAAAAACTGGGAATAATATACAGATTTTCTTCAGCAGAACTGAGGCAGCCTGTACTTACGATGTCTGAGTTGAAAGGTTTCACATTGATGTTTCGGACAGAGCTGCTGGTCAGAGACCATACCTTAGTTTTATGTTTAAAGGCTGCTCTGACCTTAAAGAACAAAGAAGAAAAAGAAACAAACAATGTTAGTAAGTTATTTGTTATCAGAATCATGAAAAAATAGAAACGATGACCTATATCTGCTGTAGTGGATGTGCACTTAGATATAAAAATAAGTGAGTCATGTGTGCATGAGGATGAATAGCTTCACCCTGACAGTATATCCCAAAATAAAGACAGAAAGACAAGCATTTCCTAAGATACCAGATTCTGATCCACTCAATAAGTAGCGCTTTAAACTGTCCCTACAAAGTGTCTTTACAATTGCATAAGCACGTCTCTAGATATATGTACAGTCATTTTAAAATGTTGGCAAATGTGGGATAGATAACATACTATACACTCATTTATTTATTTATTTTAAACCTCCTATTGTATCACTGTCACTGGGATATCCCACACACTTTTCTCCATTCCAATACAGAAGATATGGAAATATTTTTAGTTTGTTCAGTATTAATAAGGTTGCCGCATTTCTGTGCATATACCTTCTTTGTTCTACATGACACGCGTGCACCTAAAGGGAATATTACTAGTAAAAATGAGCTAATCAAAATGATTGTTTTTCACTTCTTTGATACCGTAAGCATACTTATTTGTGTCTTTCAATTCATTTTTTTTTCTTGCAAGAGCATCGTTTGTCCTATTATGCAGAAATCACCAACCGCAACTGAAATTAAAATATATTTGAATGAAATTACATTACCTCCGAGTTGAGGAGGCAGTGGAAGAGAAAAATGAAGAAACCCTTGAAAAACAAAATATATATATATTTTTGTCAGAAAACCAAAGGCATCAGACTAATACAATGTTAGAACTGATCAAATCATCACCTGAACTCCTGTTTTTTTATGTTAAAAAGCCAACAATGATCTAAAAATACTTTATTCAACAGTATTTTATCCACTGGTGTGATCGAGCCGGAATCTGCTGGAATGCCAGAACCTTGATTTAAGAATTAACTTAAGCATCTGTAGCGATTTGATATGAAAATGCTTATATGGCGCCCGACCACTCTAATTTCGGTGGCTGTGCACCAATGAAGCGATCTCTTTTCCATAGGGAAATTAAATTAGTCTTTACATTGAATAGGCACTAGGAACCAGTGTTCTGGTAAAATCAGATGGATTGCAGGGGTTGTCGTTTATAAGGGGGGTGGGTTAGCAAGAGGGCTTTGTACAATTTAGTAAAAATGTAAAGTGCAACAGCATATATTAACATCCAAACAACCATTGCAGTATTCAGTATGGTTATATCTAGCATACTGTATGCTTGCAATTATTTTGTATCTGGTATAGTGTACTGCTGCTATTCTTCTGAAGGTGCTCACAATCATAAACCAACATTTGTTTTTGCGTTACTGCAGTGGCCCTTTTTGGATTTTTTTTTTGGATGGAAGGTAAAAGAACCAGAAAAGAAAAGCTTAATTCTGCAATGGTGTTTTTCCGGTTTGGAGGCAGATCGTGGTAATGAGAAAGCCCAAACTAATTATCTGTCTCATTAATTCAATACAGTCCTAGAGGACACAGGCTAGCAACTGTAACGTGATCACTCATACATACTGTACAAAGCAAATCCATAACAGCCCTCCATCAAGAAAGAATATTTACATGAATGCTTACCCAACTAGTACCTCTGCAATGCATCATTAAATCTTGCATTAGTCAACTGTATTTGTCTCCCAGGCAAATTAGCCTAGGAATTCCATCTACATCGGCAAGGGTGTTTTTTCTTAGCTTGTAATTATTTAATACGACCTTCAAAAATCACATCCAAAATGAGCAGCATTAGGATGTCAAATGACTTACCTGCAGGGAGTTGAATGTGGCAAACATATACTGGAACAGGAGGGAGCGTTCATTGACTGCCAGGACCCCAAATATCCAGGAGATTCCCAAGATGGGCAACAGGACAGCAACTGCTTTGGCAGTCAGTCTGAAAGAGAAACTTAAATCCGTAACGGCACAATGCAATCAAGTTTTAGGCTTGAACTGGTCATAGATATACAGTTCATACAGTACGTGAGCTTTGGTTTATATTAACTTTGATGGAAGTTGTCCATTTCGGATACTGCCCCTTAGCAGAAGTGTAGCAAAGCAAAATAAAAGCGTAGTGAAAACACTGCAAAATTGCTGAGCAAATATCCTAGGGTTTCATATAGAACAGTATATCTATGCACAGTGCTCCCCTCACTATAACGCTCTCGGTTATAACGCTCCTACAGCATGTCCCACGATACCTTATACTAGTGATTCATGCAATATTTCTACAGTAAATACAGTACTGGTTTTGTTCAAACTGTAAACAACTTCTCAGTCTAACTTCTGTTTATGTCTCTCCCTTTTGATACAGTTTCTGAATTGATGAAAAGCTGCACTGGCACTTTATAACACAGACATCTTATTCAGCATTCGTGTTGTAACTAAATGAATATTAGGCCTATTACGTGGTTATTTTTCCTGATGTATTTACTTTTTTCCTGCGAGAGGAGCTGCGGCTTTCTCTGGGAGACGAGATGCTTCAGCTTCATTTCAGCCCCACTCCAGCAGCCTAACCTGGGGTGAGCACATTCCCTCTTCCCCTCTCTCAACCTACTCTTCTTCTCGCACTTGGTTTGATTGTCTGTTGCTTCGAACTGAACTCCCAACCACCATTTAGCCAGGCTGTTTATACTTTAAAAACTGCTAATTAAAATGATCCATTTATGGAAATTTACATTTTTGTTTCACTATGTATGCATTGTGTGGTCCAGTGGTTAAAGAAACAGATTTATAACCAGAAGGTTCCCAGTTCAAATCCCCAGTCAGCCACTGACTCATTGTGTTACCCTAAGCAAGTCATTTAACCTGCTTGTGCTCTGTCTTTCAGGTGAGATGTTGTTGTAAGTAACTCTACAGCTGATGCATGGTTCACACACCTTAGTCTTGTATCTTGTAAAGGGCTTTGTGATGGTGGTCCACTATAAAAGGTGCTATATAAAGATTATTATAGACAGTTATTTTAGTCAGATGCGTGTTGTTATGTGTCCTGCAGTGCCCCCCACCCCCTCTCCTGTTTATAATGCTCTTCGGTTATAACGCCCATATTGTGTGT
The DNA here is from genome assembly GCF_017654505.1 of Polyodon spathula. Classification (NCBI taxonomy): domain Eukaryota; kingdom Metazoa; phylum Chordata; class Actinopteri; order Acipenseriformes; family Polyodontidae; genus Polyodon; species Polyodon spathula. The sequence goes on along the minus strand of NC_054558.1, from coordinate 18,728,489 downwards.
CCCCGAGACACACAGTTATAGAGAGAGAGCCCTGTATTTATACAGCTCTGTGTGAGAGGATGTAATGTATAGCACAAGACCTCCTAGAAATTAACTGAAGTGTTAACTGTATAACCAGCTGTCAGCAATAAATACAAACAAACCAATATGTTTCAATGCTCTCCTGTAAGCTCTAAAACCATCTATAGGCACTCAGAACAATTCCTATGAATGTGTGAGCCACATCCTGGTGAGATATATTTATGCAGGAAATATATATACTATATATATATATATATATATAACCAATATATATATATATATATATATATATATATAGATATATATATATACACACACACACCAGCACAGCCAAGTTAAGTGTATGTATGCATGAGAAATAAGCCATGCTTGATAATTAAATTGCTTTCATCCACATTCAGCCAGAGCTTCAGGAAAACATATTTTGATGGAAAAATGTGTAAAACAGAGCTACTTAGCAAAAAAAAAAAAAAAAAAAAAAAAAAAAAAAACACAAAGCTTCCTTGAAGTTCCAGTAAGTTCCTAAAAGTTCTTGCGAACCTAACAAACGAAACTTTAAACTGATGCACAGGATCAAATAACACTTTTTGGCAGGAGGGAGTGATCCAGCTCCCAGTAAAGCCCATTATTTACATCTTACTGTTGACTTCCTATGACTAAAGCAGTCAGTCTACTTTGGAATCCCACAGATTCTGATTCAGTGCTGACAGTAATTCCAGATGAAATAAGAGTCGCTGGTGACAAACGTTTGTACTTTAATGAGATATTCTTAGAGTAACAGGCATTAAAGAGCTAATCAGATCATCTGTACTTGTTTGATATGCATCTGTTGTTATGAGCAACCATGTGACAGGGTAGCCAAGTAATGACGTTCCCAGACCAGAAAGCTGACAAGAGACACACAGGCAGGTACTACAGATGATAGGCATGTTTTTATTGAAACAAAAAGTATAATAAATATTTACACGAGAAAAAACACTGCTCACAAAGCAAAATAAAAGTTTAAACAAAACAAACCACGAACACATAAAAACTAAGCAATACCTAAGTCAGGCTGTGCAACTGCCTTCACTGATCCTGTAGGCTACTGTAGTTTTAGTTTTTGATTTTCTCCACTCTCGTTCCTCCTCTCAAACACCCACCCTGAACACAGGTTTATATGTCAATTAATTTGGAGACACCACATTCTGCACAGGAGTTTGCATGGCCGACAGTCAATAACAACCGACAGTAAACAATCAATAATCATTGCCCTGCCCAACCCCCCCCCCCCAATTCTGTGCATGGCTTTTCTTCTGCCCTGCCACAAACCAATTTTTATTTGATTGGCAAAATCAGCGATGCAATTATCATGCAGTGACTCAGCAAGAGTATAATGAGAAATTATCTGGGAATTTTCAGCAGCTTGCACAAGGAGCTCAAATTATATATTGGAAGAGGCTGTCTTGTGAAGATCTGTGCGTTTAAGGGTTCTGTTTTATAACATATTATATAACAGTGTAAAAAAACAGGTTTGAATAAGTACAATTAAATTAAGAAGTAATTGGACACATACAAACCCTCATGACTCTAGACGTTCGTAAACCAACAACAGACTTGTTTTATAAATGATTTAAATAACTCAGGTGTTTAAAAGCTCTAAGAGTGTATCCTTTGTTTCTGGAAGATTGTTCCTGGCTTTTGACATCTGTGCAGTAGCTTTCTTATAGCACTACGGAAAATGCCTTTTGAGCAAATGAGCAGTCATTATACAGGAATATAATCAGTTAAATAACATGTCACATCTGTTTTTCAATCTGGATCCTGTGTAACAGAAATTGACTTATTTGGTATTCCAAAATTACAACGTTTCTATTCTACACTCAGAATGCTTCATTTAGATTTCCTCTCATCAACATCATAGATACTGTTATATTTCAAAACGACTCCCTTTAAGGTCAGTGTCTAACACAAAGTTTTGTGGCTTGTTTCCCTGTTAGTAAAACAACTTGAACATCAGCTTATAGAAGAGAAACCAAAAGCAGACCTCAAGTGCATGTTTTTCAGAGTGTACTGTGAACTACCAGCATCCGTTAAAGATTCTGTATGTCTTCATTGTCAGTATCTGCCAAGAAATCACTGTCAGAGTCAACAAACCAGCTTAGATTTTCTGTGTTTCTTAAAAACTTCAGATAGCAAACCTATAGAAACACATGGTTACCTCATTGAAAAAGTCCACTCTTTATTCATCGATGGACTATGAAGGCTTTTACTAATCTAAAAATGCACAATTGTATTCTGCCATTTATAGAGAGACAGGAATAATATTGCGCTACATACATACATATTCACACATCGTTCATGGTGCTGTTACAGAAATAAACAACAGTCTTTAACTTTCTTTCGTGAAAGTTCATAAAAACATATAACCTGGGAATTCAAGATTTATGAACAGAAAAACGAAACCGCTGCTGTACCTTTGCCTGCATTTTGCAAACAACGATGAAAGCTTGCAGTACCAAGTATTAAAATATAAATTCTGTGTTTCACAGCTATAAAGAAATACAAGAACAACTAAACAGATGTGCATCTTTCAATACGAAGACAATACATCACAGCCCCTACTGAAATATTGCAAACTGAGGAAGACAGCACAGGAGAGAAAACGCACGTTCTGTGTCCCATCACTAAATTGAAAAAAATTTGATTCACTCTACACTTACAATGGAAAACTGCCCACTTGTTTACAACGCTACTATGGCTGGTGTATAACATCATAATACAGTTTGTGACCAGCATCAATGCACACTTCCACTGATAAAAAAACAACCAAAAAATAAATAAAAAAAACAGACTGTCAAGTTGTTTGTTGTAGCCCAACAGACAGAGAATTTGCCTCTGATCCAATTTTTTAAATATGCATCTTAAATCAAAAGGGTTACTCGTAATATGTACATAGGTTCTTTCTTTACTAATTGCATTGATTTTTCTTTTTATAGCTGAGTTTTCTGCCAGCCTAAATTTCTAATTGCGATTCAGATGCGGTGAAAGCATGTATTTTTTATACCTGCTGTGATGACTGTAGAGTGTGATATTGATAGTGTGTTATTAATTAATTGCTGAAATCTTGTTTTGAAATGTTGTCTATGGAAGCAGCTTGACAGTCAATAACAAAGCCTTTTAGAACAGGATATGAAACATGAATTCTATGAATTTCCTTGCAATATGAATTATCTGTCTCCATGACAACATCTACACTCAATCAAACATGGTTGGAAATATCCAGAAAGCAATTTCACACTGCCCTGTTTAAAAAGAGCCCTAACATCTGTAGAAAAAGGGAAGAGGATCCCAGAAATGCACTGTAATCAGAGTACAACTGCACACGGATCATAACAGGGCCTAATGTTTAAAAAAAAAAAAAACAGAGAGGCACATCCAGTAAAGGCACTCCACGTGGAGTGCAGGATGTGCCCTATAGCCTGGGGATCACAGGTTCGAGTCCAGGCTATGTCACAGCCGATCGTGACCGGGAGTTCCCAGGGGGTGGCGCACAATTGGCTGAGCGCTCTGCCCGGGTAGGAAGGGTTTAGGTCGGCAGGGGAATCCACAGCTCACCGCGCATCAGCGACCCATGTGGCTGATTGGGCACCTGTGACTCAGCAGTGGCGCCTCCAGATCTGTGTTGTCCTCCGGCACTATAGGTCTGGTGGCCTCGCTGTGGATCCGCAGTGCAAAAAATGGCAGGAGCACATTTAGGAAGCAGCGTTCATCCTCCGTTCCCCGAGTCAGCTGGGGGGGGGGGGGGGGGGGGTGAGTGGTGAGCCGTGGATACAGATAATAATTGGGTACACTAAATTGAGGAGAAAACCAAAAAAAAAAGTGTCTTTACTCCATTAAAAAAAGTTATCTGTTTCTACTGAATGGGTGCTGAAATCAGAAAGTGAAAAAAATAGATTTTCCATTCTTGATATTTTATTGTTGAAGAAGAGGGGCAGGGGGCCAAGATTAACAATCTGACTCTCCTGGATGTGCACTCAAGGGCAGAGTGGCGTCAGGTAAATAAAACACATCCTCATTATTATTTAATTGCTCTACTTTTAATTGCTCTACTGCACATTTTTCCCAGGGTGAGTCTCGCTGTACACAACATAGCACTTGGCTTCTAGACAAGCACAAGATAACTGTCTGGAACATGTACTTTTCACAGTGCTCTTCACAAAAAACGATTTGAAGGCAGTGCTATCATTTCGAACAATTGGAAAATTCAGAAGCCCAAACGTTTGTTTAAGATGTTATGGAAATTGTGTAAAAAAAAAAAAAAAAAAAAAGAAAAAACAGCAGTGGTCTATTTGTTTTGCTTGTTTGTAATTTACTAATAGAGCTTCAGAAGCAAAGAAGATGTGTGCTGATAAAAGCGAACAAATTAAGCAGTTTCACCACCGATAACAGTATCTTTTCGGCTATTAAACTAGTCTTCCAAATCATACTGTAGCAAATATATTTTTTAAATTAGTACTGGATGACAAATACTTCAGAATATTTACAGGAGATATGCATGTGCCACAAAGCAGTGATTGCTCAATCAATCTATTTCCCGAATGACAAAGCGGCTGTCATACAAATGAGCCCACCTCTTCTATCCTTTTCACACCTCCACCATCCCTGCCACAACGATAGGGAGCCCATTTGACTGAACAAAGGAATGCAAATATTGACAAGAGAAAAACAAAATAGGATCTGCATGACTGCTAAAACCTTTCAACGAATATCATAATAAATACTCAAAGCTGGTCATTAACATTGCATCTCTTTCTTTTTACACAATCAGAAGCAATAGCTAAATCATAAATGATAAATTATAAATATACAACAGAAATAAAACCATAACATATTGGCAATCAAATCATTGTAGAAACAAAAAGTAACTGTTCATTGTATTATAAATAACACACATTTTATTGTTCTGGGAGTCTTTTAGTACTAATTAGAAACAAGAAAGTAGATTCTAAATACTTGATTCCTCTTCAAATGTGTGTCAGAGAGGAAATTAACACCTACTGCTATCGCAAAAAGTTTAGTCTCACCCTATAGAATAAACAAATCTTGCTTAATAAAGTCAAATGAAACCTGCATAATAATGTTACGTTAACATATTGAATTACATACCCTTTGTAATTTTCTGTATACTTAAAAACATGAAATACTATAATACTATTATGGCTTCCAGTAGACTTTTATGATGTAATTCTGTAGGTTCATTGATTACTTGATGTTAAATAAAAGATCTAAATTATGTTCAGATAGCTTTTTTTTTTCTCAGTCCTAAAATTCTACGCGATGCAAAACTTGCAGCCATAGCTGTATAGCAAGTTTCTTTAAAAAAAACAAAAAAACATACAGAGCCCTTTTTGTCCCACGTTGTTACCTTGTTCTGTGTTCATATTTTCCAAAAAGCAAGTGGTCATCAGTATTGAAATAAGGACTTCTGGGAATGCTAACACTGGATATAGTTATTAATGCTCATGTAGGGGTACGCTGGGGGCATGTCTACATATACATGCAAGTGTGGTTGAATAGTAAAGCAGATCCCAAACCCCCACATGTGAGAAACAGTACAGTTAAACAGTAAATAGATAATGTCTGGACTTGCTGTTATAGCTCTGTGCTGTTTTATCTGTGTCTGCAAGGCAACAGCATTCCTACATCGGCAAGATGAAGTAAAAGGGCTTACTTGACTGCACTGGCGTCTCCGTGTACCTTGTAATTATCGGCACTGATTCTGGAGATGATTCTCGTCACAGCGATCAGGATACCAATATTCACCTGAGTCAAAAACAAGACACGATTTTAACCCTGCAGTATGCTGCGCTGCATCCAGGACTGTGAGCATTTAAAATAGAATATAAATCAGCTCTTGCTAATATGAACCCCTTCAGACCTTTTTAGTTACTGATCACAATATGTATCACACTAAAAATGCTTAATTTATTCTCTGTTTTTTAAACTATCCCTAGGATTACATTTTAAATTTGGTGCTGCTCTTCTTATGGCATCAAATAACAAGGCAAAGAGGTATTTTATGCATTGTAAGTATTGCATATTATAACACACTGTTACCATAGTTTCTGTTGTTTTGGTACTTTTTGAAAGGCTTCTAATGGACAGTGGTGCCAAAAATAATATCCTAGGACATGACAGATTTCAAGACTAAGAGTTACATATTTAGGTCATTTGTAAAGCAGTTTAGATTTGAAGTCATTTTCAGCATCCCCGTTTAATACAGTCTTATTTCTGTTCGAGCTACTAGACACTCCAACACAGTACTTGTAAATGACCTTCACAAGATTTAGTTGGATTTTTTCATTTAAAAAAAAAATCTGATTTAGATTTTGACTGAACATATGAATAAAAGTATCCATTCTTTAAAAAGTCATTTTTCCTTCTGTACAGTACGATGCATGATAAAATGCAACATTTAAATGAAAAGCAAGAGCCATATATTCGTGTAAAAAAAAATGCATCTTGAAAACCCTGAAAACTGTATTACATTTAGGTTATACTTAGAAGCAATAATCCCTGCACGACTAGCCCATCTATATAGTGTTCTACACCTTGAGAAAATGATATTAAAGTGGACCCTTCTGTTTAAAAAACAACAACCGTTCAGCATTCAATGCATAGGGGAATATATCAGAAACCAGAGATATTAAACAGACAATGAATGGAGACATATAAATATACAACAGCATTTTAATACAAAAAAAATCATTAAACTGTAATGCTGGCTCTTTTCACAATACTCATTACTAATATGGAAATCAGGGCAACAGAGCATTCACTCAAGTGAATGAAACATCAATCATGTTCCGTGCCAGTTTGGCTATCTGCTTATTACAAGAACAAATTCTTTATTTTATTTTTTGTGCTGAGGTATTTTTTATGGTAATGAAATGAAACCAGCCCCCTTATCCAATAGCCATCTTCATACTTGAGATATTATTTTTGTTGACACACTTTTCACCCCCCAGTAAGAAATCGTTTTTCAGGCGAGCTGGAGGGTTTTATCTTATTTTACATTTTCTAATGGAACTGATGTCCCCATCTGCACCTGTGTCTCTCTACACACAGCGCTACAACGCGGGGAGGAGCTGCTAATCTAATCAAGCCGCACAATCTCTTCTAGCCTTCAGATTTACTTTATGAAATGGACTGTACCAAACCAAAGCCGACTGGGGTTTTAAAAGTTTAGGGCCTTGGTACGCCAGTACCAAGTCAGCGCCCAAGATGAAAGGAAAACATTCTTTCAATTGGATTTTAAAACACTCACTGCGGAAGTGAATTGTCATTGATTGGTACTCAATTGTAAATGTGAGGGAGGACTGCTTTTCTGGTTTTGAAATCAACAGGTCAATTAACGGTTTTATTGAATACCTAAATACTTCTTAAAGACAATTTCAAGTAGGAGTAACACCCTTTTGAACACCTCTAGCAGACAGATGAGTTGTCAAAGTTCTATGACAGAATTGGCTCATCTGTAGTTTGTTAACTCATGTAAGGAGAAACAGCTGTTGCCCACCGACAGCACTTGAGAACGTCCCTGGGATTCACATTATCAGCCGTTGGGAAGCACCGTCCTACAGCTGCAGTTTCTTTTTCATACAATCTGTGGAAAGCACTGCCAATTGTAACTGGTGAGAGCAAGTGGCAGGATTCCACTGGGTAATAATTTAGACTTGAATGCTTGACAGGACATCTCACTTACTGTTAGATTAGATTAAAAACCTTTTGAAAAACTGTATTTTTTTCAGACTTGCCAAGTTTTAATATCAAAGTTTGGGTTTGGAAAGACGACAGTAAGGTTGTGGAGCAGTACACACTTTCCCAAGCTTTTTTCTTTGGTTCTCAAACACCCCACCCCCGGAGAAAGACTTGATAAGTATTTCAGTGCACTGTACTTACCAGGATTACAAACAAGGCAGGTGCCACGAAGGCCCAAATTGCTCCATTTTCCAGGGAAAGCCAGCAGCTGTAGACAGAATGAGAGGCATAACAATGAGTAAAAGTGTGTAGATCACAACAATTCATTTTGGAAGCGTACTTAAAGTAGAAGAAACCAACAGTTTATGCTGCCTGCTTAACGTACTTAATCCAAATAAAATCATTTAGAAATAGTGAACTGCAGCTAGCATTTAATCTTATGTTTCAAAGCACACTTACACATTTTGTATTTGTTTTTTTTATTTATTTTGCCCTCATTTTATCCCCAATATGAGCTGGAATACCCAGAAAACATCATGACAGCCCATGTTGACCTAATTTCTCTGTTATATACTTGTTGTTTTCTTTTTCATTGTCCCGCAAGTATGGAAGCCCATTTCCGCCACCAAAAAAAAAAAAAAATACATTTTAAACTTCCATTATAAGGTTGACATACTGTCTCATTATTTTGACTTACTATCTTTTTATTTTGATTTATTATCTCATTATTTCGACTTACAATCTCGTAATTTTGACTTATTATAGTAAGTCGAAATAACGAGATCCTAAGTTGGGTGTCAATGTTATAAAACAATTAATTTTTTTGAGGAGTTGGTAGAACCACAAAATACTGAAATCTCAAGGTATCACAGACATACTTTTTTTTTTAAGAGAAACTTTTACTTGAAGACAATTTCAACATAAAACACGATTCATGACTATTTTTTTCTCACTAAAAATGTAATTCCCTAAATGCAAACAATGCATCAATCCAAGGGAATGTTTATATGGGACACTGGCTGGGGAGTCTAGGAAAATCCTTGTCAGAATGCATCTGTGAGCCAAAGCTACAGATAGAGCTTGTAGAACTTACTTCTCAAAGGACTCCTAACAACAAACCGAAGTGCTTTGAGGAGCTCTCCAGACGACTGCTCAAGAAAGAAAACGCTTTCTAATGCAAGCAGCTAAACTCAAGCATACGAAATGTGCGTTCATGTATACCTCACCTCTGCTCTATAGAATAGCATGTGAGTACATACAGTACAGTGTCACCCTGGTCCTATTTAACAGAGCTTCTTAGGTGGATATGTTTTCAGATAGCCATGTAGACCATTCTCTGATAGCCAAGTAGACCATTCTCTGAATCACAAACTCTGAAACAAAAAAAACCTGCATTGGGTAGCACTTTACATTACATGGCATGACTAGCCATGTAATTACATTGTAATAACTAGGTAGTTACAAACTGATCCTACTCTGCCCCAATCCCGTGGAAATAGCCTTGGTAACACCATACAATTATACAATTATCAATAGTTACTATATAAGAGCAGTAATCACACAGTTATTAGCCCTCAAGTGCTACCCAGTAATGTTATATTGTTTTTTTTTGTTTTGTTTTTTGTTTTTTTGTTTTTTTAAGTGGAGCACTTAAGGATTATGAGGTTGTTACAAGCCTTAACTATAATGCGAGTCCCTGAACAGGGCTCAAAAGAGAAAAATAGTGGGTCAATATCTTTACCCAAATCCAACACCGACTGAGCATTAACTGCAGCTTCAAAGCAGGTATGTACAACATTGGAGCTGGTCTTTTTTGCATCAGTCCATTCGAGCCAGTCTTGAAAAGTGCAATACTGCCTTCCTAGTCTTCCCAGATAGCTAAGGGTGCAGATGTAGCTCAGGCTACACCTTAATAACCCTAGACACAAAGCTAACAGAGACTGGCTTTAATGCCTGCAGGTTTAGAAAGAAATAACTATCTACACCTGACTTAACTATTCAATCCCATACATCTAACTAAAGAAAAGCCTAGTTCTGCCAGCCTTACCAAATAAGCTGCTTAAAACTAGAATGCAAAACTCTGCCAAGCCCAAATACCACCCCAACAGATTGGGAAAATGCATGTTTTAATAAGAGCCTTGGATAAATTCACAGAGGAGTTAAGCCCACAAAACCAGGGCTGTTTACTTACTTGCCCACTTCTCCATAGCTGTTAAGTGCTGATGTTACAGACACCACGCAGATCACCAAGGGAGACCCTGAGAAGAGATCAGACAACCAATTAAAACTAAAGCCTTTATTCTGGAACCGAATCACAGACCTGATTTCAGACAGTGCTGGAGTAGCAATTGCCTTCAACTGATAATGAAAAACAGAAAAGGCAATTCTGCTTTCCATCAAAAAAGCAGAATGTGTTCTTACCTACACTCATTATGGCTATTTACATGTCGTGAGTGCTGTGCTGCATGCATCCAGCTGCAGTGCTCTAATCTCACATGCGTCAGCAGCAAGAATTTTGTCATTTTGTTAGTGGTCGCTCCTGGTTTTACAATTAAAAAACGAATAAGAATGCATGAAATGTTGGAGCTGTTTATTTTCGGTTTGCCAACTTTACTGTGTGAAAAGGTCCTTTCTGAAAATAGAAACATGCCAATGACGATTTGGAGGAAAGAATTCAGCCCAGTCTTTCATACTAACTTCAGTCGGCAGGAAAACAATATTTGCCTTGTTGATATGTCTGACATGTCTGCTGAAAAGAAAAATGACCTTCGGGCACTCTTTCAAGTGCCAGTTCAGTTTATATTAAATAACATTAAATCGGTTATAAAATTATATATATACACACACACACACACACACTTGAGCTACAGCCACAGAACGCATAATGAGCCTCCACGTGGGGATATTAAGCTTTTCTTTTCCCGCTATGATTAAATGATATTAAGGATGGAACATTAGTTGTAAGGAAAGTTGAAACGGCCAGCTTGCCCTTCAAGACAAATGAAGCAAGCCACACAAGCCGTCTGTGAACCTCTACTTGATTTATTATTTTATTTACAGTGGAACCATTACTACATATTGTCTCACCAACATTAAGGCATCCATTAGGTTTCCCCCGTAGCTATACGTTTACAAAGCTGAACAATGAAGCTAACCCACATTCAAAGGACTCAAAGCATACTACTATTCCTCCATGCGTTATTAATCTCATTTTAAATGGCTATTAATTGGACATGCTTATACAAAGAGTAAGGAGGAGCATTCATCTCCTTACTGTCAGAGACGCAGATCAATCTATAGGATGTTTGCTCAGCATTCCTTGGTCAGGAAGTGAAAGGGCACATACAAAACACTGACTAAATATAAAACCGTATGATATACAGTGGCCTCTAGCAATTTCATTCTCTTCCATGTACATCAGAAAACCATGAAATATTGAAATTCAGTGACTTAGTGAAAGGCCTGTATACTGTAAAGGATAGCAGATTTACCGTCAATGTGGCCTAACTGAGAATTAACCAACTTCACAAATTGTCGAATCGCGAAAATAAAGAAAGTGCAGAAGACAGCTATTAAAAAGAATTACAAAATGAGACATTCCTTTAGATCAGAAGTCCTTTTCAGTTTCTACTGTGTAATAAAATGTGAAAATGTTTTTAAACTAAGCTCTTTAGTACTTCCGTACTTCAAATACTGGGTGGACAAAATATGGATTTAACACATTCAACACCATAAGAGAAAGGGTCAGCTGATCTTTTATTAATATTACAAAACATGAGAACAACATCTATAGTGCTACCCATTTATGAACTTGAAACACTATCATGTTTGTTAAGTAACTTTACTGTTTAATGGGATGCGCGTGCTTGTCTTGGAATGTGCTTTTTTTTATAAGAATGTCTGTGAATACAGCTACTTTTTTATGGACTGAGAATTGAGTGGTGATTACACCGTATAACAATTTTTTTTTTTTTTTGTTTTTGTTCCTGGGTAGTAAGTGTTATTTCCTAATTGCTTATGCCTCAAAAGTATAGAAAATGGCTATTATTCCCCACAAACATTGCTTTTGTGACCAGGACAGGCAAATTTCAAAATATCACTATTTCCAATGAGAAAACGGGCGAATGTGTGTCTTTTCGTTCACATAAAGTCATAAAAAAACAACATATGAATCCAAATTAACATGTATTTATACTAAAATAATACAAAAATGACTACAAAAGATTTAGAAGTGAGTAGTTTTTCGAGATTTACGATTATACTGTAAATTTACAGAATACATATTTATACGTAAATTCAGAAAAGAAGGGCTATTTACCTGGAAGGTCATTACGTATCTTTGTAATATTTTTGTTTAGTTTAATGTCACAGTAAGCACTGTTCTTGGTGCTGTGCTATGGTTAGCAATATATGTACTGCTAATATTTAAGTGAACGCAAGTTTTATTATAAGTGCTACATAATGTTAATTTACAAGAAGAATATTTAGCAATAAACAGCCTTCGGAAGTACCTTCAGATTACTGACAATAGTGTTAAAATGCATCAGATTTATTACTGAAATAACAGCTAATTTTACAGTATACTAGGTCATATAGATAGCCAGGGTGGAAACGGCTGCATTTCTCCTTTAATCCACAAGAGGACACTACTGAAACATCCTTTCTAAGCTAGTTCCAGTCGACTTACCCCAGCCTAGCCCGTAGTAGAAGATGTGTTTGCTTTCCTCAGACCCAAACACTTTGATCACCATGCTATACAGATGAAGACCTTCCACCAGCATCCATGCAAAGGCACTCAAGAAGAAAAAGTGAAGGAGGATGGCCATGATTTTGCAGGGAAGCTGCAATAAACAAACAGAAACATGCAGAAAGATTTAACGACTATATCACTGACTGGTTCCTTTGAGTATTGCCCAAACCTGTCTGAAGACTGTTTTGACAAGCCAGTCTTTCTTTAATAGCTCTCATTATTTCATTAGATCCTTGCTTACCTGCTGTATTTATAAACGCTTCCTGCTTTCTTACCTATTTCAATTTTAATCAGCATTTTAATCTATTGTTCAAACACTCATTGTCGATGCAGCACAGAATCTTATAAATAAGTATCTGTTTCAAACTTACAAATATAAGAGATAGGTTTGGAGAACATACATAATAGATACAATTACATAAAAGTTTCATCTTTCTCAGTGTCTTCAGTGGTAAAATTTGTTTTTGTGGATACTTTTCATTAATTTTTTTAAAAATGTACTTAACCCACTGCCTGTTTGCAGGAGAGTCATTTCTAAATTTACATTTAAAGTTGCTAATTTATTTTAAGCGTGTTGAGGCCAACCTTCACGTAACCTTACACCATCAAATGTATTGCTGTAAACTTGAATTCTCTATAAAAATAAACAAATAATTTTTCGGTGGGGTCTAAACTTGTATTAATAGAGGAAAGAACAAAGTTTAGCTGAAGTTAAGGTGCTGTTTTACTGTCCCAAATCAATAACCCTATTGATTTGGGACAACTTCCTTCAGGAGCAATTGATTCTCAACGGACAATGTCTTGCTCCAGTAGCGCCAGACCCTTTTTTCTTTTTAAATAAAGAACACAAAAATGTGGGGTTAGATGTACACATGCGTTTTTTTTTTCTTTTTCTCTTCTGTTGGAAACTTTGTTTTGTCTGTATCGAGGTAAAAGCTGTTAACCTGTCGACTACCGGGTGAAACAAAGAAAACGATACATCTGTCCAACGAGAATCTGGAATGGCCCTCGCGATACACAAATCAGCAGTGAAAAAACAAGGAGCTTTGCTTCTTACCGTTCCTGAGTCAAATCTAAAGCTGATCAGCAGCAGGATCTGAGCCACTAAGATGGCGAAAGACAGGTTGGCGTGAATGTGGTAGCGCTGGTTACGAATTGTACTCACAGACCTGAAAATAGACGCCAACAGCAAAACAAGATCAACATAAACCCCCGCTCTTGAAAGCAAAATAACTTCTTGCAGCAAACAGAGGGACCCCCTAGAAACATAGGGCAGGCTTCATGAATAGGTTTGTTATTGTGAACTAGATTTTTATAGCCTCTAGTGCTAAAGAATGTCCAGACCAAGTTTCACCACATGAGCTTCTGGTGCACTTCCTTCTTTACCTATGATTTTAATTATGTGTTGGTTAAACTCTACATGGTGAACATGACAACGAGTCTTGATTTTACACCTTTGTAGCTTCACAGAGCTTTTATCACACACTCCTAGCCTTCTATAGATGTTTCGGATTGCATCAGGCAATCATCTAATAAGCTCATAAATATTTTTAACCTTTCATGTACTTTGGGATTATTATGTGACTATGAGGACCCTCTGTATGCACTGTTTTTTTTTTTTTTTTTTTTTTTTTTAATTTATTTATCTTTGCCTGTTTTTTTCTTTTTTAACAGGGTAGAACCCATTATGATATTCCCATTGCACAGATTGCATTACACTTATTTATTTATCATAAAACAAAATGAATGATCACATATGCAACATGACACAGCTGCAAAATGCAGCAGCAACAGGAGGATCTGAAAATTCAATTAACTTCTATAATGAATCTATTAATTTTACTTTTAGCGCTTTTAATGGAAATTGTTAAGGCCTCCATGGAAATGTTAGGAGCTAAATCCATTTACAGAAATATACTGCCATATTATTACAATACGCTGCAGTATTCTGTAATAATAATAATTAAAACATACATATTGGTCCAATAAAAGGCAACATATTCTTTCATGGCACATTCCTTCACTAGATAGTTTGTATAGTTTTTTAAGGGTGGAGGTGCATGCGAGCTGAACAAGCAAGCAGACAGACAGATACTCACGAGAGAATGGCAAAGGTAACAATAGTGATGGCCAGGCAGAAGATGGAGATGGCGCAGCCGATGTAGGTGATTGTAGACAGCGCCACCTGGTTTACAGGGCTGAGCTGTTTGGGAAAATCAGACATTAGACATTAGCCAAAATGTTGGTCTACTCAACTTTCTTACTGTTTTTTGGTAATAAACTTTGACTATAATGTAATAAAACCACCCTGAACACTTCTGTTGTGACATAATGGTTAGAGTCAATGCTTTTTTTTTCTCCTTGCATCCTGCCCTTGGAAGATTTCCAGATGACCCTTGACTAATGGTTTTTACCAACATTACCACACTGCTCCTGTCTGAAAACCCTTATTGGTAATGTGGCCAAGACAAAGTGTGAAGCCCCATGGTACTGATTGAAAACCACAAAATACCAGGTTCCCTTGAACAACACTTTCTGTAGGGACTAACTGAGTACTGTACCTCTCTTAAAAATCTGGGCTACCATTAGGAAAACAAATAACCAATTTATTGTGGTTTGCAGTCTTAAACACTGTAGAGCAGATTTACAAAGCGAAAAAAATAACTTGGAAAAAGAACTTAGACAAGTAGATAGAAGCCTAATCAATTATTGTTCTATGTTATGTGTCTGTATTTTTTAAACATTATCAGTGTCCTTGTTCTTTATAAAATGTCATTTTGGAAAACACACCATTCTTCTACGCATTCTTTACAAACCCAAGCCTTGAATGAGACAGTTCACCTCTAATTGTGTTTTATCCATTAACAGACAGCCCTGACCTTATATGTTATTTGGAAATAATGTAAGAATCATTATAAAACAGTGCATGTAACTCACTGCCTGCATAACTTAATTTCAGTGACTTTAAATCTGTGTTCAGGTGCTTATTCCAACACAATAACCTTGTGTGAGGCGAGAGTGTATTAAATGGAATGTCCAGACAGTAATTTATGTGTACAGAAATAAAATAATTTATTTTTATTTTCTATACACAACAAAAGGATTAAATAACAAAAAAAAAACAAAATGGTGTGAGGGAAGGAGTGCAGGGGTGAAATCCAAAACAAACTGATGACTCGTCTTTAATTTGTCTTCGTGGTGACCATAAACAAAAAAAAGACAAAAGAAATGTTAGTATTTCAAAAAAACCCGCTGCACAAAACCAGTCTCTCCCTTCACCCGTTACTCCGCCTACTTTATTTTCGGACCAACCCCGAACACAGTAGTACGTTCCCTTTAGTATGTAATGTCCCGCCTCTGTAGTCAGTGGAACACCAATCCCCAACCGACACGTGTCCTTCTCCTTCACTTGACTCCAGTGGCTGGAAGTTACATACTCGTACTTCCGCCCCTCACCAAGGTGCCGCCCCTCAAAAGATGACTTTTGCCATGGTCACGAGATCTTGGTAAGGGAAGTCCCGAGTTGGTTTGATGCCATCTACTGTCGGGAGGCTGAATCACAGACCGAAATCCCTTTGACTCGTCACACCTTGCAATATTGCAAAGAAGTTAGACTGAAATGAAACAATCTGGGAAGAATTGCACTTAAGCATTACTGTTCAGAGATGCTCCCCAAAGTTCCTGTATTGTAATACAATTGCATGCTTGGTGTTTGAGCAAGCCTGAAGGCATCAGTTATACTGTATTCTCTCCTGGTAAAAACTGAATATCCTTTAAATTATACAGATTGTGCAGAGTATCTCTTCCACGACATGTCTTTAACCACACTGGCATTCATGGCAGTTTCAAGACAGTTTACCCTGTTATTTCAAAATAAGTCAAGCTAACCGTTCATGCAAGTGAACAATTCATCAGGATATTTTCATTTCATTTGGTAAAGCAGACATCTATAAATCTGCTGAACTGACTAGAATGGGGATCAGAGAGAAATGCGGTAAATAAGAACAAGCCAGGAGCTACACTTGGAGACACACTGCCCCCTTGTGAGCAATTTAAAACAAAAAAAAAAAATATTAATTTTAAAAACAAAACAAAAAACTGTTTGGGAGCAGCTTCCTAGTGTATTCCTCACATGAACAAGTTCCCTTTCTTTAGTTGCCATGCCAAATAACCAACAATAAAATAAATAAAAAGAGCTGTAAACTGCTGAATTTGACAAGTGAATAACAATAACACGATCTGCTTTAGGGTTACAGGTCATCGCTGATAAAGTGGAGCTTGCACAAAATACAGCTGCCAGGATTTTAACTGGCACATAACTCCGATCCAGCTTCATTGGATTCCTGACAGACAACAAAGGTTTTCAGATGCCTTTTAGTGACTTGCAACACCGTTATCATGCTGGCTCTGTGCACCCTTAGATGTAAACTGAGAGGCTTCTTGTCACACTGATGAGTTACTGTAAGAGGCAGTGTGTCTTTAACTGTTGAGCCTCGAATGTTATTCCCGTCATTTGAAATCTAAAAGTAAAACATACTTGTTTACTTTGGGTTATAATATGCAACTCATCTCTTCAGCTTGAACAAGTCACTTTATTTTTTTATTTTTTGCATTTGAGATGCTTTGGCATGATAAGGCACTAATTGAGATCAATTACCGATACATTAGCATACCGAAACATGCTCAAAGCATGTGAAAGTGTATTTTTAAATCACTTGCAAATCAAATTTAATGGAAGGTGACATCTGTGTGTGCTGTTGCACTATACTACCAAGGCTGTTATCTCTAAAGATGTCCTGCTTGTTAACACTCATTGCACGCACTCGTTGAACCCTGAGCTGAAGAAAGTGACCCCCACAGCCCTCACATGTCTTATCTGAGCATCTGAGTCTGGGATTCAGCTCTGAAAGCCAAGAATGGGACTTCAAACTGAACCTCCAGATGCAAGAGGTCAGCATATTACAGCACCTGGCAGAGCTCCTTAGAGCCCAGTGATTGCGTTAAAGAGCCAGCTCTAGTTTTATGTTACATGTGTGGTTCTGTTTCTAAAATAACCCAGATAGCTTTTTTCCTACTATTTTATGGTCAATCCAAAGAAAAGGGAGTGTAATTAATGTTTTTTTTTTTTTTTAACATGTAGGCTTTGTCATGGGATCTACATTGTCTATTTTGTTTCAATGCTCATCTGGAGGCATTGGCTTCTATTCTATTTTAACAGTGGATAATCTTAGTATCCTTGCCATTCGTATCAACAAACAGCATGTTCTCTGAAAAGCAAGACACACACTAAAGAAGCAGACCAGCACTGTGTCGTGTTAGATGTCATAAAGGAGTCCCTTGTGAATGATTTTAATGGGAGCAGTATTAGTGGCAGCTAAAAAAAAATGGACAGGCAGAAAAAAAGATTGTATTCTATTGTATTCTGACTCACAAAGTTTTTCATATCTTCTTAAAATTTTACCTCACTAGCCAGCATAGCAAATAAAACAGTAGCCCATCATAGTTTATTCTGATAAATGTAACTGTTACACACTCTCAGCGCATGTTTAACAATGCAGTGCATACAACATTAATATAGCATTCCGATTTCAAGACAACATCACAGGGTGAGATTTGTCAAAAATTTCCAGGGCTCTGCCCTTTGAAATACCGGCAGGGATGGAGTTAAATTCTCCTCCCTGCCCAGGTTGATTGCCCCAGGTGGGAGCAATCAACTAATGTAATTATTCAATTATCATTTAGCCACCTGGCATAAAAGGAGGCCTCAGCCTCAAAGTAAGGAGAAGGGAGCTAAGGAAGCAGGTTGGTGTTTGTGTGTGATTTTTTGAATTTTGCGAAATCCAGTGAAGGCATTGCGCAGCCTGGAAACCTTTATTTTTGTTTGAATATATGTTATTTTGCCCTTGTGCACCTTTATTTTTGTTTATTTATAATAAAATTAGTATTTTTTTGAACTGCAGACTGTCTCTGGGCCTCTATCCACTCGCCAGCCTGCCACAGGGACAAAATACAATAACTACAAAACAGTAGGAAAGCCTCTAGTAAAGATACATCACCTTGATACACCACTAATATACTAACATCTGCTACCATGCAAATGTTATTGTCATTTAACATATTATTATTATTATTATTATTATTATTGATAACTAAAAGGCAATACAACATCTGATTATAATGCTACAAACACATTTACCAAACTAACACCGGAGTGATGATGTACTGTACACATATACACAGAATTGTACTATATGAAAGAACGTTGTTATAAATTATAAATTAAATGCACTTTTTAGAGATCAAAACTGTATAAAAGCACCAAAACACAAAACAGATCAAGTGAAAATGAAATCAACACAGTAGTTATTACTTTCAGTTCTGTCTACTTTTCACTGATATATGTGCTTTAAAATATGCATCAAAACGTATACACTACATGCGTAATACGAGAAGAGGGTTAATAATAACACTAGCACGATTTCGTAGGTCATTATAGTTCAATGTAATATTTTTCAATTACGAACTATTTCTTTTTTTTTTTTTTAAAGCCCACTTGCTTGAACACAACATACTTACTGCATTCTACATTAAAAAATATGCCTGCACAAGACAAACACAGCTGTGGTTAAATATATAGTGCTCTTAAAATTTTCCTACAGTTATAATGATTTTTTTTTTTTTTTTGTTCTGGTCACTTTTGAAAATCTCGAAACCGAATGACGCAATTATCATTTTCAACAATTCACTCTCTTTGAACTGAATGTCTTTGTGATGTCATTCACTATACATCTAATGATGTAGCAATCTACTGTTCCTTTCTATTTAAACCTTCAGAAACCATGGTATCTACATTCTTAAATTTACGAGTCTGTTTTGTATATTTTTTGAGACAGAAGGAGATGCAGCTGCTTTGGTTTAGATGTTAAAAAACGATGAGCTTGACAAGCATAAATATCACTTCGTCACTTTCCAGCCTTAGCATTCCTCTCGTCTGTACTGGTGCGATTACGAATACATGAATCAGTATTTCCGTTTGATCTGCGTCACCTCAATGCCAGGCTTCACACCACGCTTAAATCCATGCATGTAATTGAACTCAGTCTTAGTTTAAAGAGAGAAGAAAATAAATGCTCTCGACCGTTGCAGGATTGCACGCCAACCAAAACTATATAATAGAAACCATTCTACACAAACACACCTAAACCATTTCACCTTCAAAAGTGCAATGTGATTTTTATTAGTGTAAGAAAGACTAATCAGATTTGGAAATCTGGGGAAAAAAAAGTTTGACATCGTGACTCTGCTGGAGCGATAAGGTAAGCAGTTTTAAATTGCCTCCAGAGAGACTCATTAAAATAAAATTGCATCCACAGAGACGTGGCATAAAAATATCAGGATACCTAAGGGAAGGAGCAGTATGAGGCTCACACAGAGAGAGGTATGTGAGAAATGCTTGCTGTTGCCTCCATTTCAAGGTGTCAGAAAAACATTTAAACATTTAGACCCCCACCAATGTTTTTGAGGAGGGTCATAACTACCTTGATTTAGTTTTTAAATTTGAACTCTTGTGCTGTACATGCAAAGTGCTTTTTTCATGCAATACTCGTATCAAGAAAGTATTTAGTTGTGGGGGCAATGTAGGCAGACAAGTCCACAATATTACTTTAAAATAGCAATTATGTTTCCTCTTGCTATCACCTGCACACTATCTCCTACAATATCTGCAAAGTAAGGATTTCCACCTGCACTCAAAATTGTGATTACTGATAATGGCTTCCAGAATGGGATACTGGAAATACAGCTTTACTGAATTGAGGTTTGGAGGACTTATCCTGGCTCTGTTGCAAAACTACCATCACAAATATCACAGAAATACAAATTGGCACTAAAGATCAAGGCTGTATCATGTACGGTTATTTTGTAACTTATTTTAGGTTGCATCAGTGCTTGAAAGGTATTTTTGGATATACTTTTAACCGTAAAATTAAAACAATTAAACTTAAAAATCCCAAAATACATTTCAATTCATTTTTCTTTTCTACAATTGCTTGCTAACCTATAATTAGAACTGACTTTATATAACAGCTTTCCAGAAACTGCAAATCAGCAGTGTACATAAACTTCTGCAAGTGTGGGAGTTAGCTTCTAATTAGCTTCCTTACAAGAATAATAGTTTCTGAGCTCAGGGCAGTGATTACATTATTGAACATAACAAGGGAGCGATTTTCTTTGAGAGAAGGATGAGTAAACCAGCCCTCTCATAATAATGCAGTGCTTCCTTTTTTTTTTTTATTTGATTGCCCAATTATTTTACACTCGAATTTTTCTCCCCAAATTAGAATGTCTAATTATTTTGTTTCCACTCACCGCAGCAATTCCCCACACTAGATGTCATTAGTCATACTCATATATAGCAGAGATGGAAACTATAGGTAACCATGGGCTACAAGCAGTGAATTGATCCTGGACTCCAAAAGCAGAACTTGACATGTACTGTAGAGGGGCATTCTCCATTACGCATGATCGTGAGAGTAGTTAAACTGTACAAAAAACAGATGGTGGCAAGCATATCCATCTCAATAGGCTGGATTTTCCTTATCAGCGTAGACCCCCATAAATTACTCAAATTAATTTAGCTTGGAATGATGGTGTCATAGGAAAAGAATCAACCCGTTTCATAGTTTTTCATGACTCACTGAATCAAAGGATGAGCACCAACCAAGTTTTTTCAGTCATGCACTTAAGAGTTAGGAAATTGAATCGTACTCTTATAAACAAACACTGATCCGAACAAACTGAACAATGCTCTGAACTTTAAAGTGCGGTATTTGAAAAATGTTCGTTGCTAAATATTTTGCAACTTTTATTCTATTGGTTCATATTTGTCTCCCAACATAAAGATTCTAGTTGCTTTGATCAATACCACTGTGTATGATGGTACAATTTCAGGACTCAAATAAGTTAGGGTTGTACACAAAGAAGCCAAAACATGTGATGTGTAACATCATTTATTATGCAATATATAAGACCTAGACCAGTTGTAAAATGGGAATATGTGAAGATTTAACAGTTTAAGATGTGCTGGCTGTGTTACCTGCCTATGCACAGTAACTGGTCTGGTCGCTTTAATTTCTCTTTGCTTGATTTGAATGGCCGGGGTGGGTTTACTCTACTTGGTCTGTGTCAGTGAGTTATTAGCTTGCTCTGGGGATGCGCTCTGTTGCTGGTGTTAATGAGCCACTGTTTTCCACATCAGCTGGAGGAGCTCATTGAAAACAATTGCTCACCAGTTACTATAAGCTATTTTAACATCTCAGCACCGTATGTCACACAATGTCAACCAATGGAATAACTTTCTGCAAGTAACACTGGTTTGTATAATGAGATCTGGCTCGTTGCTTTGAATGCCAAATATACCAGTTGGTTCTGGTCAGCTGTCATATGCTTTTTGACATTCAGAATGTGTCTGGAACACTTAGATAACACTTTATGTAACCCATTATTGAGCACACTATCTGACACTGTATCTGAGTTTACAAGCCTGGAATAGTAAGTTTCCGGTTGAAAGTCATATCTACTGCATAAACACTATTGCCACAGAACAGACTACCACCGGAGCCTAATATAGTAATTTTAAAGTCAAGAACTTGCAGCGCAATTGTTGTATAACACAAAATAAATGTAAGGCCTTAAGAAACAGTGTTAAAATAAAAAAAATAATAATTATTGCAAGGAGTAAAGCACAGTCCCACATCTTAAATTACACACACAATGTCTATTTTTGTCCATTTCCATTTTTCTATAATAATGCAGTAAAGTCAATTCAACAATGTGCATGATTTCTATAAGCCCATGAAATGCTACTTTTTTTCTGTCAATTAGTCATTTAAGTGCATCTCTTTTAATGCAGCTGGAGCTTTCCCTGGTGTTGATAAACTAAATCGCTTTTTAACCCTACTACCTACAGTGAAATGAGGTCTGCACCTTTTTAAATTGTATGGTGGCTTAATTATGATTAGTTAAAAATGTATTGTTTTGAGTAACTTTCAACTTTTTCAACAAAAATTTCAACTTTAACAGTTGATAAAAATTGGTGTTTTATGAGCTTTAATCAACCACTGTACCCTATATAAGTTAGTAAGTGTTGCTCTTCAAATATATTCCATACACCTAGCAGGAGGAGACCAGAAGGGGCAGTTAAGCTTCCATCACCTAGATGGAGGAGGCCTGACTCACCTCGAGGGGCACCACCTGCATGAGAATGGCGAAGTTGGTGAGATGGTTACAGAGGCACGTGGAGAAGGTGAGGTTGCCTTCAGCTCTAACACAGCCTTCATTGGACCAGACTCCAGATCCAGAGCTGTCAAAAATACAGGACAGGTGAGAAGTCAACATATAGTTATATGGCAACAGAATAACTTTGTATTGTGTTGGCAATTATTTTAACATGTGACATCGATGTCTGTTCACGAATAAGTTATAAATGTTACAGTTAAATGAATATGTAAGAAAATACTCAAAAATAGATCACAAACCTGTAATCCAGAAAGGCGCAGTAAAGAAACACATTGTTGCTGCTGTTCGATGCAAGGCTATACTGCTCAAGACTCTGCAAAGACATAATGAAGCATTCTTGTTAAAGTTTCACAGGTTACTTTAGCAGCTGCTTGTTTATGCCAAGTCCACTATTTTCTCAACCTTTAAGGGTCTATTTCTTTGTTTCTTTTCAGGACATGTACGACAACACAATCCATTGTCTTCTTCTACAGCTCCTGCATGATTCTCAAGATGCTTTAGAAACTAATTTAAAAGACTTGTATGAAGGTGATAATATTCCAGCATGTATGAAGGTGGAAGAGACTATAACTGATATCTTCAGGCAGCAATCAGACTTTATAAGACAGCAAGGCATGAAAGCAGTCAAATCGCAGGGTAATCGATATACAGTCAGTGACCAGTAAAATATTAAGAGAGATTGTTCTTCTTTTCCAGGTGTGACAAAGACAGACCTTTAACTTCTATTATTTAGAAGGCATAATATAAAAACAACTCTAGCTTGGGTTGTTGCAATTCTCAGTTGAGCTGAAAGGCAGCTGCACACAAAAAAACCAGCTCAAGTGGTTCACATTTAAAAAAAAAAAGTTTATGGCTATATGTGCTTGACTTTGTTCTTTCATGTTTAAGAGGCATTGTTGTTGTTGGAGCTGAACACTTCTGTCAGCAATTTAATGATCACAAACTGACTCCAGAGGGCTTGGAAACCAAGCCCCACTCTACTTTTCCTCCTTGGCACTCAAACAGATCTTAAATGCCCCTTCAGATTTCCACGTGCACCATGAGATGAGTCTGTAAAACTCAATCTCATCTAGTTCCTCTTGCGTCCTCCACAGCTGAACACCCTTAGGTAACTTACACTATCAGAGCGGGTTGGAGAGATTGAATTTTGCTGGCTCGTAATCCTAACCAGGGCTGACAGAGTCCCAATTTAAATCGATTTGATCTAGATCTGCTGCTGATGGAAATGAACATCTTCTTTCGATACAAATCCATGTCAATCTCAATGGTAGATGGAAACGTAGGTTGGCTCAAGGTGTCTCTGTAACTATCTCACCAAATGGGATCCAAATGAAAATTTAAAAAAAAAACTATTTCTAGATGAATTCTGTAACAACCATCAAGACATATAGCTACCCCCCCCCAAACAAAGAACCCTACTGATCAATCCACCAGTACAAGAGCACATTATTTGAGAGCTAGAACAATCACAAAGAATATTATATTGTATGCAATTGTACTACGACTCCCTACCATCCTAAAGCACTTTATATAACTATAACTCACATTTTCCGTGTAATTCCTTGAATCTGATTTGGACTCCCAGGAGAAAGTGAGCTAATGGTTTTAGGAATGAGTATGGTAATTAGGGCTTGGCTCGGCTCACAGATGAAATCTCTAGGCTCCTCGGGCCAGTTTCTTACATAAACAGAATCTCAACGTCTGCCAAAAGCTGGGGTCCAGTTTAGAGCTCAATTCTTAATTGGAAAATTGAATTAACTCTTTGTGAGATTATTTTCATTACCACCAACAATAAGGACACACATTTATCAAACTCAGAATCTCCACAAAGACTGAATGAGTTCATTTATTCTCTTTAACAACTCCAACCTTAGTAATAAAAAAGAACAGCTTATCTCGCTTCTATCACGTTACATTCACTGTCATTATTGTGTCTGTATAAAATGTGTTTTACAAAATGTTTTAATTTGAGGTCCGTATGGATTGATTCAAGGTGTCTGCATACAGATGGAATTCATCCGGAATTTAGAGAATATTATTTATTTATTTTTTTTAAAGAGGTGTTACATACTTTTAAAGACAGGGGGTTTATAAATATATTTTTTATAGGTTAACAGATTGAAACAATCTGTGTGGCAATAGCAGTGTAACAACTGTCATGAAACTTCTCAAACACAAAAGTAATTGTATAACACACATTAAAATAGGATACAATGGGTATAACACACATTAAAATAGGATACAGCAGAAATTATTTCATACAAGCCGTCTTGGAAGACATGCAAAAGGCTTCTATAAATGGTCATTTGAATACAGTTTATTTCCATCAGAGTTGATACTGGTGAACAATGTTTGGGGCCTCAGATAACCTGAGTTTTACTGTAGTACATCAATTGAGCTGCAACATTACATTTCTACAGAGGGAGTAACAACTAAAAACTTTGAAATTCAATAGCCAAGCCAAAATCTGACCCGTATTGCCGTTTTGCCCCCTTTATCTTCTTCCAAATAGTACTATTTAGTCTTTTGTCCAGAAAGGGACAGATCTTTTTTTTCCAGAAAGGATAAACAAGAGCTATTTAATTAGGGGCTTGAAGTTGTTTGTTATTCGTTTTTACAAATTTAATTGATCTTACTAATTGGGGTAAAAAGCTTTGAGAATCTAGTGTCCAACAGCCATAGTGTCTCCTAACACCATGTTGGGACGTTGACTCAACACCCAACACCGCTGTATACAGGTCACTACAGTGCTTTTCTATCAATCTTCTATCCTGATTCCGAGCAGGTCCACCTCTTGGAACACACATTGGATGGCTGCAGTTCAAAAGTAGTTTGGATTCAGCAGCAGCACAATGTGGTAACAGTGCTGTTAATGTAAAGTCTAGCTGCACTTTGTAGATACTTAGCCATCTTTGATTGCACTCGTTTTCCTTCTGGAGTTCCCTCTTACCTATTCTACTGCCAAGGTCTATGAATGATCGCATCAATTCAGCCGAGTTTATAATTAAAACCAGCACGCTTTAAAAATAACTTCAAACGTCAATTACTCACAAAAGTTGGTGCAGGACCATTGCTTGAAGGCATTTCTGCTCAATTAAGGGATCTCAAACAAAACACATATACAACATTCTACAACAGTGGTGCTCTGTCCTCCCAGTGACTTTTGATCCCAATATAAATGCATGGAGAGTGTGCTTGGCAATAGCGGAGTAATTCAGTTTATTTTACTACATTGTATTTAAACATGTTTAACCGTCCGTTTGCTTTGGATTCAGCATATGAACTATGAACAATTTGAATTCTGCAAAACAATTGGATTGCTCTCATGTCAGGCATAGTGTGTCCACATTATCATGGATCAACTTAGTCTTAATAGTGCTTCAAACTCCATGGCTCTTAATAATACCGCAATCTAAAGTGTAAAACAGCAGATACGTTAAAATAAAATACAACGGTAAAGAATTATAAAAACATAATAGCCAGCTGGATGTTACAGCAGTTGCTGGTTTTCTAGTGAGCAGCAATACTGGATAACTGGAACACACATTTACTGGTTATCCACATGGGTTACAGAAACCCAGCACAAAGTTTGCTGTCTGAATTTAACAGCAGACAGCAGCCAACTGAGTGCAGAATTTTATAGTGAAAGAATAGGTCAGTAAATGTGTTGTTTTTGTGCTTGAACCAGTTCTAAAGTCTTCCAATTGCACAGCCAGCTGCAAACCATGCAAATAACAAGCATTGTTCCAACTAATTCTGATCTCCAAGTCCAAAGTACTGCTTGGTAGAACCCCAATGCATGGTGATGCCAGCATTTGGTTGCTAAAGTTCCCAATGGAAAAAGTGTTAAAAGGTTAATACTGTACATCACTGCTGCTAGTGAGCAAACCTGCATGAAGATGTTCTTTAAATGTCAGACTATGGTTGAAAGTGGACATTTACAAAGGGTATAGGCTTATTTACATGGTCGTTATATGTGTAATTACAATGTAACAATGCCCCACACATTCAACCAAAGAGAAATATTTTATATGGGTTGATGGACTTTAACCTTGAGAATGCTGCAATAATGACCCTTTAATATTTCTGGAAGGAATATCCAACCACTAATCAACACGTCACCTGCAAGCGCCATAAAAATTTGGTGTTCTTTTTAGTTTGGCCTCTCAGTCACAAGAGGTGAGGCCAAACAAAGAAACGTCCATCTTTAGAGTCTGGAGGAAGGGCTACCCTCAGCCATGGATTCCCTAAGATTTCCTCCTACCAGAGGGTTTTTTTCCTTACCCGAGTGCCGAGCGGTTTGTATTTAGTTTCTTTAGGGTGCGTGGCAGGCCGGAGAGGCCGTGTTCTCCCTCTGTGCATTTCATGCGCAGGGGGCGGGCCCGTGTTTCAGCTGCTTACTTTTCATTCATCCTTTTCCTATTTTTGGGGGTAGGTGGCATTGCACCACTACAGTTGTTGCATTAACCATTTGTCATTTGGGGGGAGGTGGCCCAACGAGCTACTTCCTATCCTCGATACTAAACTACATGATGTCATCGTGTTTTCGATAGTCGACCAACATTGCGGATAGCTGTCAAAACCAACGGACAAGGTCTCTGGCCAAATTCATTATCATCATTAATTTGTCCGTTCAACTGCAATTTAAATCATCCACATTGCAGATTCTCCATACTGAACTACAAGGTGCACAAAATTAAATAGGGGTTCTGGATGAAGAATTGTTGAAACATATGCGTTCTCGACAAAAAAAAATCCCAGTCTTTGTTCTCCCTGGCTCAATGCACTGTGCAGCTGCAACTTAACAGCCTCTCTCTGTTCCACTTCCTTGACCCAGAGAGGACAGTTGATTAGAGGCTTTGAAAAGTGTAAACTACACACTGCCATGGAAGTAGCATGTCACTGAATCAAAGATTGTGGAAAGAGTTGAGCTCAACACAATAAACTGAGAGCATGAGGCTCAGCTGTATGATGACACACCTATACGAGCGTCCCTCCCCACCATATCAGAAACATTCATTGCAAGCAGTAAATTTCAAGACAGTGGGGTAAGTGATGTGTATTGTCCATCAAACATCTGGATGCTATTTCCAAACTATTTGGAAATTATTGGCCTCTGTTAGTTATGTTTCCTTGCACTCTCTTTGTCTTAAAAACGCTCAGTGGAAATTTTACAAACTGCATCCTCTGGTTCACAGACCCCCATGAAAATCAGATGATTTAAATCAATATGTCAATTTCCCTTAAATTGTCCTGAACATTCTTTCACAGCACATTTAATAAACACTTTTTCAGAGAGTTTATAAAAACTATGCATAAACCACACACTTTCCAGCCTTCATTCATAAAATGTAATGTCCATACATGTCAACTGCCATTTCTGTTTATTCAAAATCATTAAAATGTTCTAGTTGTTGCCAAAACACAATCAGTTTGTAAGTCTACAATTGTAATAAAGCTAAAAGCTGTTTATTTTGTTTTTCAACATCTACTAACTCACGTCCTAACTTTTGGCCAACGAATCTAAATTCTTGATCAAAGGAATTTGAAGAAAGTCAACTTGATATGTGGTTCTAAGATAATTTGAGTTTGGAAAAACAGAAGACTATTTTCTGTGACATCCATATGTGAGCAGATGGAATTCATTCATTTCTTAATTTTTCAGGGAGATGTGAATACTGTTTATTACTTCTTCTACATTGTCTTATTGATATATGATTCTGTTGACTTTTTTTTAAAACCCCATTTGTGGCCCCAGAGGACAAAATGTATTTATAAATTAAGCCTTGTAGGACCCTGTTATGAACATCTTAATCTTAACTGCAATTCCATTTAACTGGTTTAATTAACACTACATTCAAAATACTTTCAATAATTTTCAATAACCAGTACTCTGTTAGGTTTTACACAAGTGTACCTTATTCCACACACAAAACTGGTAACTTAATCTAAGCAAACATGATATAAACTATGCAACGTGGCTATATTGTACTCAGTAAAATACATGGTTGTCTCAGATAACATTATTACTACTGACTGTTCCAAAAGTTAATGTGTATCATATGACTGAAAGCACATCATGTGGTTTGGTGGTACGTGAATAATCACCACACTGTGGTCATGAATATTTTAAGAGGGCCAAGAACTATATAAAGTTTTCTGATGTTCTATATTTATAAAGTGCTTGGCCCCCCTGTATTTTGAACTGTTTTCCAAAAAGACAGCTTTTCATGCTCTTGAAATCTCATACCGAGCTCAATAATTAAAGAGAAAAGCAGTACTGGCTATAATCGTATCTTTTGTTTTATTTTATAGATAAAAAATACATTGATTAAATTTTTCCCTCCCTCCGTTTTCAACAGACTGTCAGCGGCATTACACAGATGCCATCTTGAGCATCCAGGAGAGCTGAGATGAGACAGGGAGGGTAAGGCAAAGGGTTAGAAAAACAAAAACATGCCCATGAGCCATGGTACCATCTAGAAGGGATAATACAGTATGACATTATTTGGGAAAGGATAGGGAATCATAACAGAAACTGTACGTAAAACACAGGTAGAAAAGCTTGAATGAATATATCAAAAAACAAACATTTACTTTTTAGCCAAATGAAGCCATGTAATTAACATCCCATGTACAGCAGTTGAAATATACAGCATATGTTTAAGATTTAACAAGTTCTTTACTCCAAAGGGCAATTTGTATCAAGGAAATTGTTAATGTTACAAATCTATTACATTAACACACAATATTTTTTTGATATAATAGTCACAAACATGGATAATTAAAAGGGCCTTAATTATAAATGTTTGTGACTACTATATCAAACAGATTATTGAAATCCACCTTGATAAATCAGTCCAGTCGTACCTTCTTGGGTTTTAATAACAGGCAACATGTCTTATTCTCGTTTGCGTCAAAAACACAGAAGTGTGTCGTAACTCTCTGCAGCACAAAGGCACCAACAAAAGTACCGCTTTGAAGAAAGTTTATCGCTTTTAAAAACATTAACACACATTCGTCAACAAGAGACCTGTTCAAAGGAGCTCGAGTTACAAATCACAGGTCCCTGAACCAAATCAAAACCGACAATTTTAAAACCTGACATGAGATAATATCGTATTAGCAAGATTTACATAAAGCCATTGAAGCTGAAAGAACCTCACCAGGGGCCTATTTGGCAGGAATTTGACTGCTGAGATGAAGTCATGTTATCGAGGGGAAAGTATAACCAGTGCAGCTGTGTGGCGAGAGCCGGTACAAACAAACCAGGGATGTACACACATCTCTACCAGTCAACTAACTCAGAAATGGCTCTCTGGACCACAATCAAAAGAAGCCAACCCAAAATGCTGCCGTATTCTAATTCAATTCAGCAAAGGACAAGAATATCTTGTTAGAAAGAGTTTTAGTGGCAACCGTGAACTGATTTTAATAGTGGAGTGGGGTTTAGTGTAGCTTCTAAGGGAGATTGCTGAATTGTTACCAACTGGACAGGCTACCCTCTTCAGTTTCAGCATTTCTGTATAAAGTTCCTGGCAGTGCGAGACAGCTGACAGCCAGACATTCATCTGAAATTGATCACTCCGCTACCCAAGTGAGAGAGCATGTCTCCCCACAGGATTTGGGTGTGTTCTGAGAGTTATAAAAAGGTTTTGGCAGTCAACATATTACTGTGGTATGAATTACTGATACTAACTACGGCTCATTTGTTAACATGAAAGGGATTTCTAAAAAAAAAAAAAAAAAAAAAAAAAAACACACATAAATTAACAGAAGCACTGATTAAAGAAATCTTGTTTTAGGCACAATGTGTAATGTGTAGAAATCAATATAAACTATATATTTTTTTAGATCCTGGTAAAGGTGACACTTCTTACATAACACAGCAAAACCACCTTAAATTGCCTATGAGTTTGTAGCCCATTCCAAAGCTGGTAAGAAAGAACCAGTAGGAATCCAAATAGGAAACACTGATAATATTACTGCTTTATTATTTACAATCAATTCATATTATGCGTCTATTGCAGTAATACTGCATCCTGATTTATCTACTTGTACTCAATGTATGTTACATTTACAGTAGTATCCTGTGAAGGCATATTGAAATCCTGGGTCATGTTCCTCAAGACAATCCAGGGAAAACAAGAGACAGGTAGCAACCCTACTTAAAGGGTTATGGGTTATGAAATGATTCAGTTTTCCCGGTCCTGCCATTGCATTGGCTACGTAACTCTCACATGTGCACTTTTGAAAGAAACAAATGTATATATATATATAGTAATTTAAATAAAAACTACCCATTTCATGTGCTGAATGCTCAAAATGCACAAACAAAAGCAATAACATCTGATTTGCAGAAAACACTTGGGTAATTTACTGCATTTAAGTTTCCTCCCTGATCATAATAGCTAGCAACCGAGATATATGCATTTTTATTGCATTCCCCCGCCACCCCCACATTTTATAGTTTTATAATGCTATTAGTTAACATGACCGCAGTTGTCAAGCTGATAATGGCTTCATATCGTCTCTTAATTTTAGGTGCACAGATATTCAGTTCCTCACTTGCTTAAGGGCCCATTTCCCCACTTCACTCCTCTATTTAAGGGATGTTGGCCTTTATTAATGTTTACCACAACCTTACTGCTAGAAGCCTAATAAATCACCCCAAGGCCAAAATAAACAAGTCAAGATAAGATTGGCATGGGAAACTCCAGGGCTACCCAACCATGGGGAACCAGTGTTACTCAATGTAGCATTGTTTATTTGTCGATATATTTGTTGATACATTTTCTGCACTTTTTTGTTTTTTTCTCAGTAATAATAGATGTGCGGTTCCTTCAAACATATTTTTGATGGTATTTAGTGAGGATATATGCAAATGTGGGTACTATGACACTACTGCTCCTAACTATAACTGTATCTTGTATCTGATTTTGGGTTATAGGTAACCGTACTCGTGTTTTTTGTATTTGATCTTATTGGGAAATCATTCTCATCCATTTATCATACTTACTATATGTTCTTACTGGACTCTACACATATAAGCAAATATTTACTATACGTTATAACTGAGTCAAACTTGCTCTTACTTATACCTTACTGTATTCTTTTATTTTGTTCTTATTGTACTTTCATAATTGCTCTTATCTGCATTATGATATTCTGTAATGTGATATTTTATAATGCGATACTTTGTATTGTGATATTGTGTGACAATTGTAAGTCGTCCTGGATAAGGGCGTCTGCAAAGAAATAAATAATAATAATAATCATTCAAAAGGCACCAGCATTTTCTTAAGCTCCCTTCCTGTCTGTGTCTTCTCTCTCTCAATATAGAATACACCTTTGAGAGTCGAGACTTCAGTATGTAGTCAATTTCACACTTCTTTGGCCTTCTTTCCATGTGTTGGTTGAACCACTAACCTAGCTGAACGTTAACTGTGATGCTGTTGGTGTTGTAGTCTCCTGTGACATTTTACAGTGGTATTCCATGACAAATCCCCATGGTTGACATTTGGTTAAAGCCTGATTAAAGCCTGGTTAAGAGGTAACCAAGCACACAATAAGCATGGTAAATATAAAGACCATTTTAGTACTTTATGTAACATTTTGTAATGGCATCCTTACTAGGGAATACACTGTAGCGCTACACAAGAGGAAAAATTCTTAATACATAATCATTGTTGTTTCTGATTATGAAGCCCACTGCCTGGAGCCATCAAAAGAAAAGCAATAAGATTGATCACAGATGGTCATTCTCTGTGTTATTAATGGGTGAGGTCTGAGTAAGGTAACCATGGTGGGGGAAAAACAGTCTGAAAAATACGGCAGTAACAGACAACTGCACTCCCAATACAATAGGCCTTCTCTGTTTTAATTAACTGAATGTGGTCACTGAACATTTTCTTTGTTCAGCTTAGATTAGAGTCTCTTAAACGAGGATGCTAACACTGTATGGGTCCAGTACCTTACTTACAGTATATCACCACAGAATGTCAGGCACTGCTGGGTGCTTCTGGGAAATTGAATAAGGCAGGCCGTTTAAAAAAAATGGAAAAGGCCAACAACCTTTGCTTAGTTTAGCTTGAGGCTTTTGTCCACAGAGGAACCAGAGAATAAGTGCTGCAATAACTCTTTGGGGAAAATCAAATGGATTTGCAATCCATTTATGTTGGGAGTTGTAAATGTACCTGCACTGTGACTACACTCAATCCTTTCTTTCTAGGGACGGACACTAGTACCTTGACTTCCTAACACATTTACTATTGCAAGCAGTTTATCAAAAAAGGGTTCATGTGGAATTGGAGGCCTTTTCCGGCTGATAACATGTTCTTGCCGCTGGTGGGTTCTGGGCAGGCAACTGTGCTAAAAATGGGTGGTAGTGATGAAAGCCATTGAAAAACAAAATGTTCTCAAAAGAAAATATGTATAATGCCTCATGTTCTATTCAAGTAGTTATATATATATATATATATATATATATATATATATATATATATATATATATATATATATATATATATATATATATACACACACACAAGCCAATTCATTTGCAGTTAATGCAAAAATACACAACAACTATTCTGTCCTATTAAAATGACTGCCAAGAGGCTTATGTAGTGATGTCACTCTGCAAGTCCTAAAAAGGAAGCCCCTAACTCCCACACCATGCTAATAAAGGGAACGAGAGTCTGCTTGAATAAACACTTGTATAATTTGACAAAGATAATGTTGAGTAATAACTAAGTCATTATTTCCCTTCACAGAACCTGCATCAAAAATATATTTTTTTGTGTGTGGAGTATTTAAGTATGTAAGTATGTGGAGCTGTTGATGACAATGACAATGTAGAAAAAAGGATATAGTCATGTTTGTTAATGAATTGTTTCTTTTTGGTATTATAGCAGGTATTATATAGAGGACAGTCCATGACAGTCCACGAATGAGGATGAGGCCAAATAATTGAGTGAAATAACCACAGTTCTCCATGAGCACTCATTCTGTTTATATAACAAATACAATATATGTAAAGGAAAGTACTGTATATTTAAGCCTACATTAAATAACTGAATTCAGAGAATTACTTTCCTTAGATGAAGTGCTTCTTAGCAACATGTTGTAATTTGGAACAGTGAGAAGTCATCTGCTCATTCTGCTACTGGAGTTGAATAAACACAAAATTCATTCTAGAACACTAAAGATAGCGTTGCATCCTGGCACCTTTGCTGTAGGTCACATGGTCTCAATTCAGACAATTGTAGCAAGTCTGAACTACAGCATATGAAGTGGATTGGTATCAGGAACAAGCAGCAACATTTGATATTTCAGGAATTAAGTGTTAAGTAGAGTTCACTGACCACTTGGGTTAACCACCACTATACATATGTTATAGTTCTCTCGCATCATTGCTTTCATTAGGGTTCTGAGTTCCTTTCCCATGGAAAATTGGAAACCAAGTATATTCTTTGCTAAATCCCAGCAAAAATGACTACCAAAGCAAAAACTAAGCTATCCACAGAGTGAAATAAAACATTTAAACCACAAGGTTCAGATTTGTTTGTCTTCTTGCATCTTGCATGACTCTTTGAGACTATGCAAGATGTCATGGTTGCATGTGCCTTCCGCTGCCTCCAAGACCCCCCTGTTCAGACTGCACATGCAGATCTCTTGATCTACCCCTCCTACTATGCACTGGACTTCCCTGATCTACACACCACATTACTGGTCCCTCAGCTAATGTTCTGTCCTTGCACTGCTACACTACTGTTATGTCATTGTTGATGTAACTTGCTGCATCCCAGTTCATATTGTATTTTAGTCATATTATTTGCACTTAAAGTAAACTATACTGAATTATATATTAAGCTTGCATTGTAACATTATAGTAACCTGTAACACCTGTAAATAATAATAATAATAATGTATGCAGGGGAGGATATTGTATGTACATTACTAGAATGACTTTTAGTTGTTTCATCCACTGTATATACCATTAATATCCCACCTTCAGAGACTTCCACATCTGAGAACATGGAAACATCATATTATTTTACAGCCATTGATTTGAATGCTTAGATCCCATTTGGTGCTGGTGCTTCAGATTCCCCCAGTACACACAGAACTCAGTCCCTGTGCAATACCTGATTGCCACTGAATTTGACGCAACGTTTCACTTCTTACCAGCACATGTGTGAGGACGATGGTGATGAGAGGGGTGCCTGACAGGTTGACAGAGAGTGCAGGGGGTGGCTCAACCTTTAGGGAAATGATGTAACTTGTGGCTGAGATCTTGTATTCTTTATAATTTGCAGCTTCTTTGATCCTTCGAAGAAAAAAAATTTACATGGATTTTGCACTTTGAGTTCATTGCGTTCGCTGTTTCTGATTGGTTTCAAAGCATCATCAGTTTTGTTGTAGGGGGGGATACTTGTGTATAAATGGACAGTGTAGCTGGTGCTAGCCTAAACCAGCTTTCATAATGTGTGCACACATGCAGTGAAATACCATGGGAAAACCAGAACACTTACAAGGACGAATATCTCCTACCTAATCTTAAGTAAAGGTTACATCATAATTAAGGCATCCAACTGATATACAGTGGTAATTGACCATTATCAGTAGTGAGTCATACGGCTGAATTTTATTTATTGTGCAGTAAATGAACAGCATTTGAGAGATATTCTGGTGAGTTACAGTGTTGCTTGTCTCTAATAATGCTGCAAAGTGGACAGCCATGACCTTAACAATATATACTGATAACCTGTGTAGCTCAGACCTACAGACATGCCAAATACAACCTGCTAATTTCTCACAGAACAGAACTGACCAGAATTTCACAAAGCTTGGCACAATAAAATTTTTTTTTTTTTTTAAATAAACATCACAAAACTAAAATAATACTTTTTGGAGCATGCGCATGTAGTTCAACACTTATTAATAAAGAGCTCTGTACATGCCAATTTATAATGCCCAATATTGTGAGTACAGCCTACTTCATTTCAAAATTGAAACCAAAATCAAGGGTTAATTATAAGTTGCATTTCATTACAAGAACATTGAATATAACAGAGGCCTAAAAACATATAATCGCAGTCTGCAGTACTAAATGCATGGTGTGGCATATCCCTTTCTGTTGTGGTGTGAGTTTGCAAGTAAATGCAGCCTTTTTTAATAGCCTTTATAAGGCCTTTGACAGCAGCGTAATTCTGCAAAAATGCCTGCCAGCTATACAGAGGAAATTACATTATATTGAATATAAACTGAATTGGTGCTCAATAAAATTATTAAAATGGACAGATTATTCCGCTATGCCACTCGCATGAGTGGAGTGTACTGCAAGACATATAAAATTGACAGATTTCATTTGTCATTACAAAAATGCGTAAAAGTATACTTTATGCATCTCTGGAAGTGTTTTAGGTGTCAAACGGAGAAAATGTAAATCTAAAGCAATCTGAAGTAGATAATAGGGCATGGCTTTGTGTGTTGGAAGGGAGGTTTAAGTAAACACAATAAAGTAACAACTATATTATTAAAACAGACACCGCTGGACTTCCACGATACGATCAGCTAGTTGGTTTAAGTTGGTTGAGCTATATAAAACCCCAGCACTAACACTGAGCAGAATCAGAATCTCCATGGAACCTTTCAAATGGAATTAAACTGTACTTGTAACACCAGTGGTACAAACAGTATATAAAGACCATACATAATTTCAAAATACTGCAATGTTTTTTTTTTCTTTTCTTGGCTGCCAGTATATTTAAAGATGACTTACTTTGTTTTGAGAGGGTCGATTTTCTTGTAGTAGTTATGCATGGTGTGGTAGAACAGTCCCACAATGGTGGTCCGTGCTAAAAGAACAAAAGTAAAAACACGAAAATATGAATTTCAAAATCAGAGACCTGTAGCTAACATTTTGAGAGCGTCTGTGAAAATACGCGCTACCTATAAAAATTAATTAACGCTCACTTACTGCTTAGCTCACACTCTGCCACTAATGTGACTCTTGTATGCCCACACATGGGTGCCAGGATTGAGCTGCATGCCATGTGTCTGACTTGTCAAAGGGAAGCTCTTAAGAACTGAAATGCTATCTAAACTAGCAACTAGCACATCACGTTTGACTCGTCTATCTGTGCCATTTTAATTGTGTATTTCAAAAAGAATAATGAGCAATATTGAACGAATTGTACATGTAAATAGTGGTTCTACATTATAGCCTTTGCAATACTACATTTACAAAAACAGGCCTGTTTTTATTTTTGTGCAACTGTTATAGAAGCAGCTTAACCAAGTTAAAGAAACCAGCCTTCTTAAATATGTTAAAACTATTTTTAAAGACCACCTGGGACACCACCTGGGACACTTTGAAATCTTCACAAGTCCCTGGGATTCTCTGGTTTGGTGATGATTACTCATTGTGTTAACACAGCATGAACCTGTCAAATTAATCACTTGCCTGTGAAAACCCTGATAAAAACATGTGTAATACAAAGCTGCTTAATTGTGCAGGGCATGTGATTATTACTGAAACCTTTTATTCAACTACCTTTCTTTAGCGAGCCTGTCTATGAGACAGTATCTTTCATCTCTGAATATCCTGTCTAAAGGAGTCAGTCAGGGTCCGTTCACAAGACCCAGGTGCATGGTTTGCAGTACAGAGTAATGGGTGAGATATTTCAAAGCCTGTAATGGTCAGCATTGTAAACAAGATGCTGCAATGTCAGTGGGTATTTCCAGGTTAAAAATCTTTTAGATAAATTAAAAAAAAAAACAGCTGACACAGGCAAATAAGATAAAAAACAGCAGCAGTCTAAAAGCCAACATTTTTCTAGTCTTCAACTAACCAACGAGCATGTTTAAATGAAATCTCCATTCCATTGCCTAATTAGTGTTAGATTCAACTCCATTTTTAAAAAGTCTTGCTGCTTTACAGGCAGATAAATGTATTATAAAAGCTGAATGGGGCGTCCCCCCCAGCAAAGCATACCTTGAGCCTGTGTGCTTACATTATAATTTACTGGATTTCGCATAGCCTAGTGGTTGGAGCAGAGGACTGGGAGCCAAGAAATTCTAGTATTTCTTAGGAAATCCTTTATGTCCAAGTCAATTACATATTGACAGCCTAAAGTAAAGCTTGCAAGTGCGGTATGACGTAAAAAATAATAATAATATTGAGTAAAATAATTTGTAAGTCTAATATTTGAATATTTTAAATTGTTATTTCGTAATTTATTAAAGAATGTTGTCTTCTGTTTAAGTTAGCTAATTACTGAGAACGCTCTCTCTCTCTCTCCACCCACAACCCAACGCGTCGGCCCACCCTCGGAAAACTCCCAAGACAACCCCGATCCTCCTCTCGAGCTCTTAACACGAAACTCTCTCTCTCCTCTCGACTCCCCCGTCTCTCTCCCTCACTCTCTCTCTCTCTCTCTCTCTCTCTCTCTCTCTCTCTCTCTCTCTCTTTCTCATAGAGTATGATTTGATTGTGGCCTGTGCCAAGGGACATCTTTTCACGTCAATGCAGTTATTGCATAAACAATTTCAGAAATGCTATAAATCCCCTAATGGAACACCATTATATTAGGCAACCTGCTGTAGAGAAATATGTTGAATTTACAATGTGCTGTTGCTGATACTGCCTAGCTTACTAATGAGCAGGAGTTGTGTTACTGTGAGTGGAATTTGTGCCAAAAAAAGAAACTAATACAGCAAGTTTACATTGTGGTCCTGGCTGCCAGTGTTCTATCTATTCCAGTAGTTCAGAGCAAAACCACACCAACTTTGAGAGGATTAGGATTCCACTTACTGAACCGCTCAGTGACACTACATGTAAACCTGGCCGAGGGAGAATTTCTGGTACTGTAGTTAGTCCATGAGTATGAAATCAATTAATTAATAAACGCTCACAGTTGAAGTTGAAAGCTTTGCCAGGGATTGAGATGTAGCTCTTTCCTTGCGAAGGGAAGCGGTAGTGAGGCAGGTTCATACTAAGTGGTAATTTCACAAGAGAATAATCTGTCACAGAGAAAAACAAAGCAAACATCCTTTAATAAGAGACAGGAAAAAAACAGATGGAATATACAGAATATACAGCAGGTAATGTGTAGCGCTAAATCACTTTTTCACATTCAACACTGCAGTGAATTTTATTTTATTATGATTATTATTATTATTATTATTATTATTTTTTTTTTTTTATTATTTTTTTTATTATTTTTTACGGGGACGACGTAAAATTTTGGAATATTTTTTTTTTTTAATTTATTTTTATTTATTTTACCGGACGTCATTTTGGAATGTATTTTGAATCAACTGAAATCCGTATCAGTGAGCCGCACTGTTCAAATTACACTGCGTTGCTAAGCAGATGCAGGTGCAAAGCTTACCTAAAGAAAGTAATTCTCCAGTATCATCTGTCTGGATAAGCCACAGCTGGATTTTGTTTCACAGCACTGTAGAATCCCCCTAGATTGCATTAACCAGTCCAATCGCCCTTAAAAAGTGGTTGCTTGCCTGCTGCTTTAAAATGCTGGTGAAGTTGTCAAACATTTCAGCGAACGCCGTCATCATATGAAAGTAACATATCGGTGTACCTGCTACTGTTGAGGACCCATCAATTGAGATGGGACTGGTTTCCAGATTGTACACCATGTGCACCATCACTTTATCCACTGTTTCGATTAGACCGCTGACAATAGGGCCAGGCTGAAATGCAAACAAGGACGTTGAAAAAGCAAGGGAACGTAACTTAGTGGTGCAAATTATCAAAGCGATTACGGAAAATAGAAAAATAAATCTATTACCCACATGCTTCGGAACACTAGAAACTCTATTAGGAGACAATCAGATCTTTAGTGTTGTCTCGGAGATAGAAAAATATTCTGAGAGTTTCTCCAAACTTGTCCACCTTGTCAATCATGTTTAAACCGCAACCTCATTTAGATGCAGTTTACATTATCAGTTACATCCATCTTTAAACCTATCAGGCTTTTTTTATTATTCAGTATTTGTGGCCGCTGTGTGAACACCAATTTAACCCTTTCAGTCCTGCCTTATCTCAGCACTGTAACATATGCCATCAGCCTCAGGAGATTCCTATGTCCCAGTCTGAGTTACTGTATAAATGTATGTAATAAAAATTTAAAAAATGGTCCTGTTCTCATGTATACTCAATAAAGGAGTTTATCCTTCAGGGTGACAACAAGAATTCAGGACTGAACAGGTTAATACAACATTTTATCTATCAGTCTTACCTCTGCAAGATCAGACCAACTTGGTAACAAAAGAACTTCTTCAACGCTTTTCAAGAAGGTCTGAAAAACAAGTTTTTGGGAAATCTAATAGCATGTTAATTGCCTGGTTAATATGAAGTGTGGCATATCAGTACATTATCAGTAGCTGTACCAGTTGTACGAGAAATATGTGTCACTAGGGTACTGTACCTTGGTCAGGTTGGAGGCAGTTTCCTTGGGGATGGTTTTGTTGGGCAGGCTGATTGACACCGATTCCAAGTATCCCAGCATAGATACAGGGTACTGGAAGTGCTGTATTTCCACTGTCAGGTTTGTAATAATGGGATGGTATGCATCTGTGGATAACTAGAATACACCAAGAGGCAAAAATAAATAAATACACAAAAAATAGAAAATGAAGAAATGCATGGAAGTGTCTTTCTAGTTTTGAAACACAACCACTTCTTCCATTTGGAAGAAAAAGAAGCGCAACATTTTCACTGCAACCAAATCAGTTTTATGAAAAACTCATACAGTAGCTGCCTGCAGAAAATAGCTATACTTTTGATTCCAGTGAATTCTGCTTTGCAGGAATATACCAATTTAGAGCGCAGAAGTATTTTACATCTGTTTTCAATTTAAAATGTTCTGTTATGTTCCCTCACAAAGGTCAATAGGTGTCCTCCAAGTCTCACCGCCAAGCCAAATGCCTCTTTACACCCAAGAGCATGACAACAGAGGTCAGGGAGCTACTAGCCCCTGGAGAACAAAGGCCAGCCCTGGGAGTGTGTCTTTGAGTCACTGCTAATGCAAAACCCCTGTGGAATCCCAAGCAAAGATCACCAGCTTGGTACCGCCAGGACAACACTGCGTATTTTTTAAACATGAGCAATTCATTAAACATTAGATCATCACATTTCCAAAAACACATCTTTGAGAGTTGTTTTCAGTATTTGAGTGCTCCAAGAACATGCCAAAATACAGAAACAGTTGTATCCACTTACAAAAGCTCAGTTTCAAGAGGGAAAAAAAAAGTTACATTAGGGCACTTAACCACAATGCACACAGAGCCAACAATTTAAGAAACTGACACAAATAAATTACGCTTTTAGTGCAGAGGACAAGTAATGACAGCTTTTGAGTATTCAACCATAAGGACCGGAATATTATTCATAGAAATAAAACGTCAACACACACCTAGCCACACGTAACCAGACTTTCAGGGATAAAATCCTATGTGTTATCTTTGAAACATACCATTAAATCCACTGGAGAACTAGTAGAGTTTTGGACAAATGGTGTTGTAGGAATAATTACAGGCTCTCCTGAAAGAAAAACAAAAACACAATTAGTCCTGTTAAGAAAACAGTACATTAACAGAAGATTCGTATTAGGTCAACCAGAACCATTATATTAGAATAAATTGCTGGTACACCATGTAACTATTTCAGAAATCATACATCGACTCCAGTGCAATTTACTTTTTTTCTGTATTGGTTCAACTTTTAACTGATAGATGGTACAAAAATAATAAGGCAGCAAAATAAATGTGACAGTCTGTTATAGTTTAAACTGTTCTGTAAGTATATATTCTTTTCCCGGGAGTTCCAGTTTAGCTTTTCAATCATAAAACTGTAGTAATAATTTAATAAAAATACATGTAAAAATTACTCCATCAAGAAGAAATTCTGTTATTATAAGATGAATAATTTTTTGTGCCTGTTGGAATTGTTGTAATGAACTGATTATGCATGCTGAAGCAACTGCTGTGATATGAGATCTAAATTCAGAATGTGTACAAAAAAATAAAAAAAAATATTGAATTACTGGTACATGTTAAGATCTACATATAAACAAGTCCAAAAAAACAGGCGTAGCTGTGCAACTATAAAAGGTTACAGAAGTAAACAAGATATTTCCTATATGATGCAATGTAGCTTTTTAAAGAAAATCATGGAAATGATATACAGAGAAGCAAAAGGGATAGGTATTTTAAAATTGTCTATGTCACTCATAGGTTCTGTCAAACAAAGTAACGTTCCTTTAACAGAATTTATTTACAGCCACTGATGTGCATTTTTCCCAAAAGGGATTTAAAGACTTTTAAAGAAAAAGTAAACATAAACCAAAATCTCTGAAGCTGTCCAGATGTGCTTTGATGAAATGGGCAACAGATACCTCAATTTACCAGCCTCACAGACAGGAGAAACTGTCTAAGCTTGATGCAAATGAAGTTCGGTATGTGTCTGACACCCTTTTCTTTCACCTGTTATTGGGAGTGTTTTTTTTCCTGTGGTTGTACAACAGCAGTGTCAGGAAACATGCCTCATTTGTCCTAGCTTAGTGCTATTGCCATCTTACTTTTTAAAATTGCAATGGAAAACCAATATTTACAAAATATTTTTTGGATGTGTATAATAACAGTGCATTTTAAAGAACCAGATATTTGCTAACAGCAGTGAAAACATTCTGCGCTCCATAATTGATTAGAAATATAATGTAATGTGACACAGATTTATTTTCCTAAATTACTAATTTGCCTATTTTAATTTGAGAGTGCATTTGGTTTAATACAGAATGTAGAAAGCTTACACTGATATAAAATGCTGGATGGACATTACAGACCACAGTGAAGTCCACTTGCCCACATTCCCTCACCAATACGCTTCCAAGAAGCTTAGCAGGAACTT
Organism: Polyodon spathula; assembly: GCF_017654505.1. Classification (NCBI taxonomy): domain Eukaryota; kingdom Metazoa; phylum Chordata; class Actinopteri; order Acipenseriformes; family Polyodontidae; genus Polyodon; species Polyodon spathula. The sequence continues at coordinate 18,685,746 of NC_054558.1, read as the reverse complement.
GCTTGACCATAAAAGAACTTCTGATTTACAGAATTCATTATGACAACCAGGGTCGGGGGTCAATTCCTATTCTTTTCTAAAATCACTTCCCAATTCAAAGCCCTTCAAAGAAACTGAAATTTTAATTGATATTTTAGAGACATAATAAGTGTTGCGGTTGTTCGACTGTTTTAACTTGAAGCCAATTTAATTGACTAACACTGACTTCAGTTCGAGTGATTTGTTGACACAGTAAGAAGCTAATTTTTACAGAATGCTGCTAATTGCAATTTTGATCAATGATGTGTCGGAGTTGATTAAAAGCGAATGGAAATTAGAATAGGAATTGGGAATTGTTTTTTTTTGTTTTGTTTTTTTTAAATAATTGGAAATGTAATTGCAATTGAAAAAAAGAGAATTGATCCCAACCCTGATGACAACTCCAGTTGTTTCCAATATACAAAATTCTTAGAATGAATGAATACAGTTCACTTCCTGTAACCTGACACAGTGACACGGCTTTTCCTGTCACATGTAGTGTTACCTGTTCACTTTACCCGTTTCATGGTTATGCTGGGTAAAGAAGTATGTGCAGGAGAGCAAAGAAAAAACAGATCATCAGGAAGAGGATAATGTGGTTGACACCTGGCATTACAGGGGTGCCAGGTTTTAGTCACGTTCCATACAGCTATTATCTGTTCTGCTTAATACTTCAGAACCTCCATGTCCAAATATTCACAACACTAGTTTTTCAAACTATTATTTTACAACACTCTTATAGCAATGGGCCCTATTTACAAAGCTTTATTTAAAGATCTACTTAAAGGAATCTCATCAAGTTTGACGTTGATAAAATGTTCATCCATACCTCCAAAAGCACTCAATCACAGATTCTATGGTAAAAAAATTAGCTCTACAAAGTCATGCAAACAATTGCCTCCCCAAGTGCCTTCGTCTGTATATTCCTAACACTGTCCACTGCTGCTGTTAAAGACGCCAATATCAGTTTCATGACTATCAAACAAAGACCTAAGTGAGAAATGTGTGCCACTTTAGGGCTGCGTTAAGGCTAACCAAACCATACGATATAGTACAATTAATAACTATTAATGTTGATTACATTTGAATACGTTTGGAATGTGTAACACATGCATGGTTATTTAATGCAAGTTAGAAATTTCAACAAGGAAACCATGTCATTCATACGTCATGACACTCAAATTACCTTTCCGCTAAGCATTTTACAGTCAGTACCAAATATGCATACATTGTTATGACAGAACTCGTTCTATTAAGCACAAAAAAACCCCTGCATACTTCATATGATACGTTTAACAGACCCTAGTATATGCTAGTCTGTTATGTTGTGAGTGTTTATTCCCCCAGTGTCAGGATACGATTACTATTAGTCATAATTCAGAGGCTGATTTTAAAGACATTAGTATCTGGGGCTGCTTAAAATGTCATAAAACAGAAATATAATCTAATTTTAATGTGTTCTAAGTGAGGTAATCTTTCTGTGTACTATCATAAAGAATAAAAGAACAACAAAACACCAATAATCCTTGACAGTATACGGCACAACTATATTATATAATTTACATTTTTTTGTGTAGTCATAGTCAATGAATGTTACTTTATGCGAAGCGTGTTTTTTTTTTTTTTTTTTTTTAAATCAGCATGCTGTGTGTGTTTAAATATTTGATTGTAAATGTTGCTACTCTGATTGCATTGGAAAATTAACTCAGACAGACGCAGCCAAAGATAAAATGAAAGCAGCAAGTCCGGAAAGCTGATAAACCTAAAACAACCTGTGTTTTCAACTGAATCCTAATAACACTGTTGAATAGATGATAGTCACTGGAGGAAAGCACAGACTGACACCAATATAATGTCATTGCATATTGCACAAAATGCTGCTTAGCATCACCGTGCTTTTTATAAATGAACTAGCTGGACATAGGAAGTTTTTGAATATGTTTAATGCATGAAGTAAATAGAACTTTCATTTAACTCTCTTGTGATCAATTATTTTTATTCCTTGCTCTTGAATTTAAATAATTTTCTGTATAAACATTACTAAATCTAGAACCAGTTTGTTTTTCTTCCCCAGGGCAAAACTATAACAAAAAACCCGGATTCATTTTGCCATTTCTTTTAACATTACAGTAAATATACTTCACATTAGGGGTGGCACATTCCCAACTAAAAACTATGTGGGTGCTAATGACAAAAAAAATAAATATTATCTATATTGAGTTTGGGGGGTTGAATCTAGTTGAAAATAAATGTGGTGTTAGATTAGTCTGTAGTTTATATAATCACTAAAATATCACCTATGCAGAATTTTGACAGGCTTCAGGCTTGAAATTTGGAAAATGGCTCTCTTGCATATGTAAAGAGAAAACTACACCCACCAAAAATGCTTCCTCCAACCATAGAAGGTTATAAAAACATTGTGCCCAATACGGGTTTAAAAATAGATTCCACATGCTTACAAAGTTATTGTGCATTAACCCCATGTTGCTGTAACGAATCTGAAAATCCACACCATGGAATGGTATTTTAGTGTACAATCATAAGCATGCAATGCAACTGTTTGTGTTGACCATTCCCTTGGTGTACCCTTACCTATGGCTGCTTTGTAATACAGTTCTATTTCTTCAGGGGTCAGAGCTCTTTCCCATATGACAAACTCATCAAAGGCTCCTGTCATATAGTGACCATAGGACTGGTCATTGTCTGCCCCAATGATGAGGTTGTGATAAGGATCCCCATAATTCTGGGACTTCCTCCCTTGGGAGTCGTTGGTGCTGAAGGTCCCATTAACATAGACTTTCAGACCATCGGTCAGAGTCCAGGTGAACAGAATATGAGTCCAGTGAGGACCTAGGATGAGAGAGAAGGAGATGGATTGGAATCAGTATTCTCACAACCAACACTCATTGTACATGGTCTCTGTCCAGTTTGTATTTAGGGTCAGAAAAAAAATGTCTTCTGATGTCTGAGTGCCATCTAAATAACCACACCATTCTAGAAGATTCTGCTTCCCTCTTATAGAAGTTTATTTGGGGTAATGGGGCATTACAGTATGCCTTATGTGCCAGTCTGTATTATACAGAAGTATAGTACTACTGAATTAGTGGAAGTATTCTTTCTAAAATCAAAATACATCATTAAAAAGACATGTGCTGTAATCACAATGGGACTGTAAGACTACATAAAGGACTGCAACTATTTCCAAATGATTTTATTATAAATGAACAATATTCTTTTTACAAGAAGAGACAAGGACACTATTCAGATGGAACCTGGAGATTTTTATACCACACGGGAGAGAATTCAACCCACAGTTTAGCAGATTTCCCGAACTCTCAAAACAGAATAAAGAATAAACGTAGAACTGCCTGGTTGGAGTCAGCTGAAAGCAGTTGGCATGAAAAAGGAAATGTGCAATAATGATAACATTTTCTGGTTTAAGCTCAAATGATACATTCAATTTGATTCCACCCTTTATTATTTGGAATAAAAAAAAAATTATGTTATGGATATGGACTTCACGATTCTTCTTCTTACAACAGAGAGGGCACAGTGGTGTGTGTTTCCAGCAATTCGCTGTGGCTACAGTCAGGGTGCTGCATGAAGGGCAAGGGTTGTCAACATGGAGTCATCCCCAAGGACCAACAATCTAAAAACACGATTCCAATAGCTTCCCAAGGTCACATCTGTCTTTGGTAAACAATAATTTGAGTTCAAAGCAGCAGATAACTGGAACGTTCTAAATAAACGAAAGGGATTCAATTTCCCTCCTTAGTCTCTGCCTATGCATTCAATTATAAGTTGGACCTGCTTATGGATCATATTTTTTTTATAATTTTCTACAGTATAATACAGCTTCAGTCTTTTTTGTTATTCTATCAACAAAAGATCAAAGGGCTGGCTCAACTCCAGAGAACATTTGGAATCTCAGTTCACAACATTTATTCCGGGTGCTTTGGTCAAAGAGAAATATGGCATGTTACAAGAAGACAACCAGCCCGCACTTCACATCTTTTAAAAAAATAGACGGCTGTATTTGCAAAGTCTTCTTGGCCAGGTCCACTCAGTGAATGAGAACTGGGTTCTCACCTGGTCAGGTAAAGGAACTTAACGGTTGAGATTCCTGTTTCTGCTTGATTTGGACTCATTCTGTAACTTGGCTCCTCTTCTGTTTGTTCAAAGTGCTTTACAGTAGCATCGAAGGCAATGTGAATGCAAGCTCAACATCTGGGTCGATCAACAAGCTCCCAGTGGTGATTTAAATTACAGCTTGAAAGCACTGTTCATCCCAGGAAAAGCAGCTCTTCAAATCACTCCACAAAGACGGAACTGGCTACCAAAGATTTTACCAGGAGTAAAGAAGCAGCCTTAACTAGGAAAGTCCTGCTTTTTCCTCTGTTTTCTATTTAACCAAGCTACTGAACCCCAGTTAGTTGTGGTTACAAGTGATACCTGGCAGGGTGACTTTTGCTCTCCATGTTCGGGAGTCCCCTCGAGTGTAAAACTCCACGTAGTCCGCAAACCCATTGGAGTAAACTGAGAACCCATTGGAAATCACTTTCCCTCCAGAGGCCATGGCAAACCGGGTCTGGCTTTCCTGGTTCTTCCAAAAAAAAGAGAATGTTACACCTAAAAGAGGATGAGAGAAGATTCCAGTCAAATGGAGCAATTCAGCATCAAGATATAATTATGCAAGTCATGGATAAGGGTGGAACACAAGAACACAAAATAAAAGAAATAAAGAACTTTTCAGGATCCAGACATAACAATATTATATTCATTTGTTTCCTGTACTATTAAGATACAATAAAAAAAGAAGTTTCCAAAGTAATCTGGTATTCAGATACTTTACAGTACAAATGCTGCACTGAAAGAAAAGATTAAATAAATCTGGCCAACAGCAGAAAACATTCAAAGGTAGAATATCTTATTTTTGATTTACCGCTACTGGGATTTATGGGACTGTTATTGTTAGATTTATGGATGAAAATGAAAACCTTAAAGACCTAGAACAGAGGCATGCCTAACCTTGAGGTCCACAGAGTGCTGGGTCACTAATACAACTGTTTTCATAGCTCCCAAAATGTAAAAATGTGGCTCCCTCATCTCCATTGAGATAAATCCCTCTGTTAACCATTCCTTCTACTAGGTCTACAGGAGGAAAAGAGGAAAGAGATATTATTGTTTCTGTTCAGGAAATAAAATTCACTCCTAATCTTTTTGGGCCTAAGAACAAAAATTCTGCCTTAGGATACTGTACCAAAACTTTAAGTAATATGCAGTTTTTAGCCAGACTTAGAGAGTTTGAAAATGTTATACGTGTAGGGTAGCCTTTTTATCAATTGACACGTGATACATACTGGTATAGTAATTACATTTAAGTAATTAACCATAAAAATCCAATTTAATTACTACAGTAATTCATCATTTTGGTTTGTTTTTCAACCCTATGCTTAATGTACAAGTGTATTGCTTTTAACCCCTTGCGGTCCATTTATTCTGCGCCTGTCAGGAGCGGCAGGTCTAATTTATTTTCACACGAGCTGTTTATTTTACACGCACTGTTTAAAAGTAATTTTATTCACAGTATTTGCTGTATTTATCACATATTTTTTCATAGTCATGCATACTGATAAATCATCTCCTGATAACTTGATTTATCACCAAACTCCACAATAATGCTGTCCAAGTCATTATTTTATTACTATAACATCTCAAAAAGCTTGGCGAATGTCTGCTTTTTTCTTTGAGCGCCGGATGTGGAAGCAGCTCTCTTGTTTGTTTATGTCCGTGTTATGTCTGTGGTGACTATGTGTATTGCTCAGATCTGTCTCTTTCTTTTTCCCCAGTCTCTCTCAACTTCTTACTGCCTCTCTCGGCCAATGAAAGCTTCTCAACTTTAATGTCGGACCTGATCCAACATAGGACCGCAAAGGGTTCAACACCATACAGTATTACTTGTGTCTCGATTATTTCCAGATAGCATTCTGCAGATGATTACTTTAATGTAACATTCTTTCAATACTCAGATTAAGAATGAAAATTCAGAAAAAGGGTTGGAATTGGGATCTGAAATCTCAAGTGAATAATTGGATACTCTCTGACAGAGGTGGCACTGCATTGCTAATACTGCTTCCAAAACACTACAAATCTGCTCTATTGAAGAAAATCCAGAATCATTTTATGGTATGTCAATGATGTTGTGGGGGCAAAAACCTGCCAGATATAAAGGGTGTTAAAGGGTGGTAGTATTAAGATACAAATACCTAAACATCTTTCCCTGTGTGATCTGTTCTGCTGTTTATTACCCTGTGTAATCCCTGCTGACTTCAATGTATCTTCCCTATCAAACAATGACAGAAACCACTGAATCCTCACCTACGGTTGCAGTAAGGTTAGTGTAGGCAGAGTCATTGGTATATACAGAGGTAGAGTTATGGGAAAGAAGCACAGTATGGTTGTGGATTCTGAGAGCTGGGTGGAATAAAAACAAGGAAAAGCATGAATTACAATACAACACATGATGGGTGCACACATAGTGAAAATAATGATATAAACACACACACACACACACACACACACACACACACACACACACACACACACACACGAGGACATGTAGACAGGTAATACAGACAGTATACAACAGAACACAATATGGGCAGGATATTCATTATATACAGTGCTCAGGCTAAATGTAATGGAAGCAGTTAAGGAACAAATGAATGAAATGTTTTCTTTTAATTTGCATTTACATAACAGTGGAAGTGACTGACTTATAGTGAGCACTGTCCACTCCACACATATTGGGTATAAAAACTGAAACAATGATAATACTAATACTGTTACTACTATGACTACTATAATAATAATAATAATAATAAATAATAATAATAATAATAATAATAATAATAATTTCCTTCACAGCTGTCTGCCCAGCATGGAAAAATACAAAGTTTTGATAATACATTCTGTGACATAATGATTCAGTTTTTCTATTTTTTTTCGTACGTTTATTTTAAGTAATCTCCAAAGACATTTCCCTCAATAAAATGGAGCTGTCAGTTTTCTTTCTGGTATGCATCTGTTAGCTAGATACTGTTTCCCTTTGCCTCAAAGCAGTTATTCACCGAAAAAGCGCTCTCCCTGTTTTAAATTAATTACTAATCTCTGCCTACAGTATAAAGTGAGCATATCCACACACATAAATAAGCACAAACCATTACCAGCAATAACTTTTAATGGGATGTGTGGTTTTTGAGGCTGAAGAAATCAGCAAGTAGACTTTTAAAAAAAATCAATAGGTGTTTGGATGGGGAATGCAGAACTTGAGATGAACTCCCTTTAACTGACTTATTTTCAAATAAAAGTACATTATTTTTTTTAAGCATGCACGCATTTCACAAGAAAAAAAAACAGTTTCTCCTGGCCCACACTGCACTATATTCCCAATATTCTTTATTCAATGTAGGCCTACAGAATTCACGGTCCACAAACATTTTGTTGTTTATTTACCTGCATTTCGACAAAAACTAAAAAATATATGAGGAATTCAAACAGGAATGCAATTTATTTATTTGCAAATAAGCTTATTTTAAGGGTGTTTATCTATAAATCTAGTTCTGCATTTAAGCTTAAGCACTGTATAAATATGTACAAACAGTATAGTGCATTTGCTGTTGATCATGCTTTTTAAAGAAATGAAACAAGCAATTATATGGGACAGTAGCTGAATGAAGACCACACAGATTCTGCGAGATTCTGGAGCTGTTGTAAGCCATCATGTGTCACTGCCACATACTTATACTGGTTCCATTAACATAACCTGTTCGGTTTCCAACTGCATCCCAAAGTCTGTGAATCCCATCCACCGCATCCAAGGGCCAATAGTGGGAGGCCGTGGCTAAAACCCGGAAACCTGGAGCAACAGACACATAGTTTTCTCTATATTGTAACAGCATTCATTGTCTCCTTGCAAAGATTGCTTAATGACACGCATAATCTCAGCATAGTTTTGAGACACTGGCAGATGATTTTTATTGTGCTCAATTGTAAAATGTGCTGCTCACTATTTGGAAGGACAAGAATTAACCCTGGAAATTGTGTGTAGGTTTATTGACATGCCATTTTAAACTAACAGTGTTAAAGACATCATCAAAACGCCTGTCTACTTGGTAAACATTACCCATTCTGTCAATACATGAAGTAAAATAACTTATAAATCCATAAAGAAAATGTGCAACCAAAGAGGATTATTATTATTATTATTATTATTATTATTATTATTATTATTATTATTATTATTATTATTATTATTATACTGTAGTACAATACAAAACATTTTTATAGAATAATACTGTTAATATTCAAACGAGAAATACAAAATATACTGTAAAAAAAAAAAAAGAAGAAACTTTTTTTTATTGAGTTTTCCCTCTGTTTTCTTTACTAGTGTACTTGTACGTGTTATAGCGTGTTCCTGATGTTCACGTTTCAACAGTGTGTTTTAAGTAGAGCAATGTTCGTATATGTGTATGTATTAACGGTCCCTTCAAAGCCGATTTGAAAAAGATCGCTCTTATCAAATTAAATTATTTTAAACTGCAGTATCGTATTACGAGGTGGGACCTGCAACTCAACACGTTATATTTATGATTTCACTTGTTGTGCTTCTAGTATCGCATAGACGTGTCTCAGTTTAAACGAATATACCTATCGATAGTCTAGGCGCATAACATCTTCACAATTCATTAAGTTATTATTAGTAAAGACCCTTGCACACTAGTCTATAGGCAAGACCATGCGAATCAGTTTGGTCTCCCTTATAAAAAATAAATAAATAAATAAATAGCGTTGTCAAGGTATATAACCGTTGTTATTACTAAAAGTTTGGTGTAATTATAGCAGGATGAATAACCCATGCAAAATTGTTATGTAACCTCATACGAAATATCAAACGCCACAGATATCTAATACTGCAACAAAATGCTATTCTCTGCCAGGTGCTAGAAGTCCCATACATCGGGTAACGATATAAAAATATTTACCTGGATGCTCAGATGGCGGTGTGTATTGACCAGAAACCTGCATATAAAAATACAAATATATTTATGCAACGTTATTCACCAAAAGCAAAATAAAACTTGTATATAGCTTTTTAAAAGCGATGTTATATTACCTGTAGGTGTGAAGGGATAAGAGCCAGAAAGCTTGAGAAAAGAAGGCACCGTTTTTCCATAGCGTGTTCTCTAGGTGTTTTTTGTTTGTTTGTTTGTTTGTTTGTTTTAATGTTGTTTAGTTTAAATGCTAGAACCCTTTTGAACAGCAATTCCGAACTGATGTGCACATTTTCCGCGAGATTTAAGCAAGTTAAGAATTTCACAAGTATCAAACTTCTCTCTCTCAATATAATATGTGATAAACATACATGGGGTCCCAGCTATTAAAGCTGTGATACCTTCAAGGGTTTATTTATGCTACTACAGACCACAGCTGAATCAGCATTTACAAAACGTGATAACACATAAAATAATTATAATCTTCAAATATTCTTCTGTTCTCGATTTTCTGTCCTCCTTTCCAATTTTGTAATCCACCCGATCACAGCGCGGGTGCTGTATCCATTTTTTTATTTGGCAGTTCAGAATAAAAATCTGCCTTGGGTTAAATTCGCTTAGTTTTCTCGGCACAGCTCTCTTCTGTTGGAGATTACTTGCAAGAATTCAGCGGTCTGGCTGCGACTCCAGTCCCATCACAGATTACGTTGGGTGGGGAAATTGAAATTGTGATGTCATTGTTGAAGCGGAACTTTAGTTTGTCTGCTACAACACGGGTCTGAACTCAATTTAGAATACTGTGGTAGCGAGAAAGAAAGATTATGTGGGTGTGTCCAAACAATAAAACAATAAAATAAAAAAATTAAAATACGGTACTGTTTATGATTTAGATTCGTACCAGAAAATAAACAATACAGGTGTATGAAACAATATGTATGACATTTACGACTAGCCAATAACGACGCGGCTATGGGTATAGGCAAAACGAAAATACTACAAAAATTTGTATAGGGCACAGAAAGAGATTGTGAGATTTATATGCAGAGGAAATGCTTGTGACCAGGGATAGAAGGGTGTGTTGCGTTGCTTTTCTCATTAACATGCATGAAAACCGCTTGAATCAACCCACACCAAGAGTCCTGTGAAGTGGATGGCTTTCATTTGTATTTGGCCAACACCGAAACTGGAGCGCAACTCGAGCCTGTGGAGACTGCTGTCATCACACTCAATGGGAACTCCCAAGTCTGCACATCTATACCTGCTGAAAGACTGAAATTTGTCTACTACTACAAAAATAAAACATCTGTTATGAACATTTAACGGTTATGACATTGTCATGTAAAACTTCACCAGGAAATTATTTCTGTCTCTGTGTTATTTATCTTTATGTTTTTAGTTTTGTTTTCTATTAGTTATATTTCCAGTTGTTAAGAAAAAACACCCCCTTGAAAAAAGGAAAGCAAAATATTGTCTCCAAGACTACAGCGCAGTTCAGTAATTGCTACTGATTGCGCTGTGTGTGTGTGTGTGTATATATATATATATAGAGAGAGAGAGCTCACATTCACGTACTTAAAACTGCAATGTTAATTATATCCAACTACGTGTAAATAAAATGTATTTATTTATGACTACCCTTCTGCTGAGTTTAGCCAAACAAAAATGACAACGCCACATTCATTTATAAAATCAAATTCAATTGGAATTATTTTTCGGATAAAGTTGTCACCCCCCAACAAACAACGAACTAAATCGAATTAGGCACGTTTGTAGCGCCGCCTTCTGGACGAAAACGTTGCAAATGTAGCGATTTATATCTCAAGTAAAAAGTAATGATAATTGAAAATTGCATTATAAAGATGTTTATAGGAAAAATGGTAGCCGTATCAAAGGCCGTGAAAGCTTGCGAATTATTGTGTAGTTAGTCCAATAAAAGGTATCCCCAATCCTTCTGTCTATTATAATGCATTATGTGTGCCAGTGGTTATCAAAATCTGACTCTACAAATTAAACATTGGCACCTTTCGTTCTTTACACATGAAAACAATTAAAAAAAAAAAAAAAAAAACTTAAACGGAATGCACAGGGGTTGTTTGCACTTTCATTTACACTGGCCTAGGGATAATCGACAAGGTTAAGTGTTTTGTTTCTGCAGATAAACGATTTTTGACTAATAGGCTCGTTCCTCGTATGATAGTGGTTTCAAATCAGTATCAACATCGATAAAAAAAAAAACACCTCAACCTGCAAAATGAACAAACGTGCAAACTGCGGATTGCTTCACTATGATAGCAAGATCAGATTTGTTGCAGCCTCTGGCGGAGAACAATGAAAATACACGTTAACCACCAAATCCAATGTTCCACTAACTTGATTCTTAAGATTAATAATCAGAATTTACTGATATGCACTTTCACTTAGAATGTTAGCTCCAGCCATGTATTCCGCATATTGCATTTACACATGACAGACTCAATGTCTAACAATTTAAACTACATGCAAAATGTGCTTGAGTTTTACTGCACCAGCTATTTAAATAACACAATTTACACTGAAGCAGGGCATTTATTATTTAGGGAAAATGTAAAGCAGTACATAATTTCTGACCTCTTTAAAGATTTATCTATATCTACACACACCTATTGGGCAGTTTACTTTGACAGGCAAAGCATCTTCCAGACTGGTTTCCAGCTATAGTTAAGCTTTTACCAATTCTATTTCCAGTTAGAGTAGGACTGAACAAGTGTAGACTTGGAGCTAGTTTCTGAAAACTTAATACTAGCATGCCAATAGTATCAGCTTTGAAGGTCTGCAGATGCTTTAGATCTTGATGTTTTAGGCCATTAAAACACACTTTGTATGAAGGATGGGTTTCCCCCCCAATCACTGGTTAATAGACTGTACTGAAAAGACAAAGAGCCAGTATTTACAAATTAAAACATGAAAATCGTATTAATCTCAATAGGGTATGAGTATTGCTCACATTACACACCTTAAAACAAAAATGCTATTTAAATAGCATGTTCAATTTAACATGAAATACTGACACACATACTGATTAGTTGTGCTAGAATTGCTACCCATTGCTATTTAAAAGTTATTAATTCACTGCTTACCAACTTTATTGCAAGGTACTCAGTTTACTTAAGCACAGACCCCTCAAAACAGGTTAACATACTGACAAAAGTCCTAAAGCAGAACATGACCATTTGAAGAACTTAGACTCCTTGTCTCAGCAAACTATGAAATAAAAGTAAATTAACTTCAAATTTAAGGCATGAAGAGTAAGTCCCCATTTATTTCTAATATTTGCTCCCGTTTTACAACATGCACCAAAAATAGTCCAGAATCAATAGCTTTCAAAACTGAAATACAACTTTATTATGTTAAACAAAAAGGAAAAAAATGGGGAGAGTGTAACAAGTGTCACCAATGTGTATTTACTGCAGAAGGCTTATAAATTAGATTTAAACAGAGAAGGAAAACGAACAGGATAGTTGCAGTCCAATAAGCCGAGCATTACGCAGGTCCAAAGTAGCAGGAATCAATGGTTGGATTTTGTTTTAAACTGCCACATGTTCACTCTGAAATCCACTCTTCAGCCTCTCCGGGGGAGGGGGGAGGGGGGGTTTAAAGCACATAAATGTTTTGTTGAGCTACAGTGGCACACAAGCTGCACCACCAAGATTTTCACAGACAGCTGCCTATAAAACTAGACTGCTGGTGCCAGGCTCCAGCCACTCACAGATCATCCTCATCATCTGGCAGGGCAGTAGACTGAGCAACCTGGGGAGAAAACAGGAGTTAGTATTGTCACCCTCAATGGAACAACAAAATAGACTTACTGTGACCAATACCATCCAGCTGGACACCTGGCATTACCTATTGGTAATCCTAGATTACCCATCATTGCAAACAAATCTTGAAATCTGCATTTACAAGCCTGTTCTGAAAGCTTGTAGATGTTAAATAAATAAAGACTGTAGCATGGAGTGAGACTAAATGAAACCATTGAGTCAGAACCTCTTCAAAAGTACATCTAACAAGCAGCTTCTTAATTCTGCCAAGAGACACCCGCCTGATAGTACAATCCAGTTTCTAGTGTCAGCTTTTAATTTAAAGTGGCATACCTGTAAATCTTGCTCGTACTGTGCTGCCAATGCTGGATCCATAACAACCTCTGGTGGTGCCAATGCGGGCATAGCCACAAACTCCAGGTTAGGGTCTCCAATCAACTTTCTGGCAAGCCAAAGGAAGGGCTTTTCAAAGTTGTAGTTACTTTTGGCAGAAATGTCATAATACTGCAAGGAAGGGAACAATTTGTTTAATGAAATTAAGCTTTCAGAACCACCAATTTATACAAGTTATAAAACACTTGAAGCTACTATTACTTAAATGCATGGGGTTGGTTTGATTATCAAAATAGTCAAAACAAATTTAAAAACAGCAGAAGACCTTCCTTAACCTTTTGCGGTCCTATGTCGGACCAGGTCCGACATTACAATTTTCCCTTGCCAGTCCGATGTCAGACATCAAAGACAAAAGCACAGGTCTCTAGTTGTTTTGTTCTCTGGAAAAAGCCAAGAAAACCTTTTAACGGGTTATTCCCCTAGAGATAACACAGACACAAAAGGAGAGAGCTGCTTCTGCATCCAACACAAAGAATATCAGATATTTGCAGAGCTTTTTGGGAGAAGTTATAGTAATAAAATAATAACTTGGATCACATTGAGGAGTTTGGTGCTAAAACAAGTGATCAGGAGAGGATTTATCAGTATGTATGTCTATAAAGAGGTACGTGAAATACAGCAAACAAGGGGTGGGGCTTGGCTGAAAATGCAGTACAAATGTCCTTTTGCAATTCAATGCCTTTTAAACCTGTTTTACTCTATTTTAAAAACAGCATGTGTGAAAATAAATTGGACCAGACACGCCTGACAAGCACTGAATAAATGGACAGCAAAGGGTTAAGATGGACTGCTCAATTAGTTACAAGACAAAGAACAGTCCAGGTTTTCAAAGCTCTCCACAACCCTTAGATGTACACTACACAGTTTCTGAAGTGTTTTATTTGTATTTCAACACAGGACAGTTAGTCATTTAAATACATGCACTTCTGCTCTGATTGGACAGCCACCATGGGTCAGAGGGTGCTGTAACCTTTACATTTTTGCCATTATCCATTTAATATGTGAACTGCATGAAGTCTCAAGCACAGATACTTTATAAGCAGCCTGTGCAGTTCACTAGAACATTAACATACCTGGAGGTTCTTCTTTCTATGGAAGACAATGGACTTTGCCTTCACCTTCCTGTCTTTGATGTCGACTTTGTTGCCACACAACACAATGGGGATATTCTCACAGACTCGTACCAAATCTCTGTGCCAGTTGGGGACATTTTTGTATGTTACCCTTGATGTTACATCAAACATGATAATGGCACACTGAGCTATGAAAGAAAATAAGACACGTTAAACTCAAAAGAAAAGTTCTCCACTTAATCCACAAGGCTAGCCATGGATAAAGGCTTTTACAAGAACTAATTACAAACTTACCTTGAATATAATAGCCATCTCGAAGGCCACCAAATTTCTCTTGACCAGCTGTGTCCCAGACATTGAATTTAATAGGGCCTCTGTTTGTATGAAACACAAGCGGGTGAACCTCAACTCCCAAGGTAGCTGGAAAGATGACAAATTAAAACATATTAAATAGTATAGGGTGTCAAACTGGAACAAAACCTCCTGACACGGTTCAAAGTAAATCAATCCTACAACCAGGGATAAAAGTACCAGCCTTTTACTCTTTCCATTGACTTAAGTAAAATTATAAAGGAACTTCTGCAGCAATTTATATTAAGTCAATGGGGTTTAAAATGTAATCATGAAATTACAATTACTTAGCATAAATTCTACAGTACTAAGCAGTGTACACATTTATAAACGTTTTGCATTTCCATTTGAGTAAAGCCACACCAGAGTGCCAGTCACCTTGGTTTAAATAATTCTGTAACAGCACAGAATCTAATTGTTTGCGATTGGTGGACTACCACAATGACAGCTCAGACTGTGCAACTATGGAAATGCCATCACATTAAGAGAAGCTTTTTTTTGTCCATTACAAGGAGCTACACATTTTGGTACACCAGAATATACAAAATGTACATTTCATTGCAGGGGCGCTGGATTATTGAGGCCATTTAATGATTAGCCATACCAGATATTTACTTACCTACATATTTCTTCTCAAACTCTCCAGTCAAGTGACGTTTTACAAAGGTAGTTTTGCCAGTACCTCCATCTCCGACTAGAACAAGCTGTGGAACAAGATATGTTAAATCCATTATTATAAAGGGGACATGCTTCTTCCATTATTAAATCAAGTGTTTAGAACAGGCATCATACCTGACCTAAACAAATGTTAAGCTTTCACATGAACAAGGTCATCTACGCAACCTGTTATTTCTTTATAGATTTTGTTTGGTACTTAATGCATGGAAATAACATCTGTCGTCTTTAAAGGCATTCTATGCTACCAAAAAGATGTAGATGTTTACTTAAATATAAAAATAGATCACCTTAAACTGAACTTGGGGTTCTCCACCTTGTGCAGCCATTTTATGGTTTTACCTGTTAAAAAAGTGTAATTAGTTGCAGTGGAAATCATCCCATAAGCTATACAGGACATCAAAAATAAGCATTAAACATGATACAGTATTGTTTGAGACATTACCCTACCCACTAAATAATAAAACAGGTTTATGCTGACAGACCGTACTAGCCCCATATTAATACATGCATTTCCTGTCGGGGATGGTCAAGTTACATATCAGATTTAACACAACGCCCATACTGGACGATCGACATTTCAGGAGAGCATAATTCAGTCTGGACCGATTATGTTCTTGCACTCTAGTCAATTCAATTGTCTGTGGCTGACTCCATTCAAAGAGCCACATGAGGGCGAGGCCCCACATGGTCGTGACGGTTAAATGAATATAGTAAACTCCGACTTTCTCCGTCACACTTAACACTCTCGGTTTAGTGATGGGGAAAAAAGGTTAAAAGAATAAGTTAGCTCCTCCGTTTAAACTTAAGCCGCCATGAAACACAATAAACGACTTCCTTATTTGATTCACAAAAAGAACTGATATAATCAATTTCCATTATGAACACTAAATTACTACGAATAAACTAATGTATACAAGACATTGTGAACGCTTTACCTTTTGAGAGCTGTCATTAGAATCAGATATCTTATAGTACCCCGGTCTACCCTGTATTTTAAAAGGAAATATCGCAGCGTTTGTAAGACAACCAACATCAGCCGGTGTATTCCCATAATCTAATATCACACAAGGCCCATTTTCTGCATTTCTGGTTCACAAGGCTCAGCCTGTTTCAATACTGATTTACTCAGCAGGCCCAACATCTACCACATCATTTGGAAAAACAGATCAGACACGTTAAATCAACCACCATATCAAAATAAACGCAATCTTCAACACACCCTGGCATTAAAGAAATGCTTGTTATTTTGATGATTCCTGACTTAATTGTTATACAATTTCACCGTCTCATAAGCGCCGGAATTGCGCTAATAAAACAGCTTACGAGACAATATGTCACAACCTGCAACCGAGAAGCATCCAATACAATTCTTACGAACCCTAACACAGCTTTGATTACATATGTCAATATTCAAACACTGCAATCTCATTGTCATATGAAAAGCCCGCCAACTTGACTCTTCCCCCCATTTTCAGAGGTAGACTTTCTATAAAATATAACGAAAATAAACGCACTTAGAGATTAAATCTTTCACAAAAACCCACACCGACACGATTTAAAAGAACTCTTTTTAATTCCGCAAACGCCATATCTATAATATCTGTGGTGATGCCTGCGATACTGCTTTGATTCGAATACGCCTCTTCCTTACCGTTTCCAGAGGTATGCGAGTCTCTTCAATACCCTGTAGAAAATGGCTGAACCACGATTCAAATACCCAGACTAGCCACCTCGGTCACATGACTCACGTTCGCCATAGCAACTGGCGGTAAAGTGGCGGGTTTGAAAATCTTCCCACATTTAAAAGGGTGGTTCTTATTTCTAGAACGCGTTTTCTATTGGCCAGCGGACCGGTTACCTAGATCACATGGCTTTGCCCTGGGCCGACAAAGAAACTGTGCTACTGTGCTCGCCATGTTGGATCCAATTGCTGTATAATTTAGTACATGACTGTAACGCTCTACGAGTCATAATGGCGGTAATTTCCAAGTGTCTTTCACTTAAACGTGACAGTGAACTTTCTGGCAATGCAACATTTCCTGGTGTAGAATTAAATTACGATAAATACAAAAGTTATTGTATTTCTACCCAGTAAATTACAGTACAATTCTGACGTGAATCAATGTATACTCTTACTGTTTAACATACAAGAATATATCAAATAAATACAGTACATGTGAAAAGGTTCGTGATAGATGACTTGAATAGCTAATACTTAATTAGACAATTGGTCTAAATAAACCGAAATAATTAACCTCAACATGGAAATAAAAATCATAAAAACAGACATGAAATCGTTAAATCGCATAATTCATTCAACAATTTTCATGAAGCTGAGTGTTAAACAAAAACAAAAATGTTGTCAAGTCATAATTTTTATTCATGTTTTATACATGTTATTGCTGCTGCATAAAGCACTAGGGATTTAAATTAACATGTTCAAAATGACAGGTATTTAGTAATCAAGGTTGCAAAATGTTTTATGGCCCCAAAAATACCAGTGTTGAGTCTGACAAATCTTTTGATTTTCAGTTGCTTTGCTATATTTTGTCAGCTATTTAGTTTTAGTAAACAAATGTTTTAAATTCAATAGTCTTATCTCTCTTTAAAGGTCCACCAGTCAACCCTGGTCCTGGGTACCCCCTGTGTACCCCCCTTAAGGGTCTGGTTTAATAATTTAGAGCTCAGTTGGAACGATTACATCAAACTTGGTATAGTCAGTGTAACAGATCATTTTTCTCAGCAGATGGCAGCCTTGAGCACAGAAACAGTACTGTAAATCCTAAATGATAACACTTTACACATTCATTTCTGCACCTCATCTAACGTGTATTCTTACTTACAAATCCACCTACCTGTGAAAGAGGTTAGATTTGTTGTTTCAGACTGTGCCAGCTTTATTATATTTTTCTTATGCTACAGTTTGAATCTCCAATGGAGGAAATCGTGGTTGATAATCTGTTGTTTTATAAAAATCTATCACTAATTTGTGCTCATAAAAGGTACAATGAGTAGGCAACTCAGCCCACTGAATTCAATGGAAAGGCAAGGACTGGAAGCAAACTGTAAACTATATGGTTCAAAGACTTACCATTCGTTTAAAGAGCAAACTCTGTCGTCGAAAGGTCAGTATTGATCCTAAATTGATGTCAGTATTTTACGGCATGCTAGAAATCTCCATGTAAATGTGGTCAGTGGTGAAAATTCTGCCAGCAGCATTCTAATACCATGGCAGATTCTAGTGTCCTTGCAATGTGGGTTTTTATTTTTGGAGCCTAGCAAAACCTGACATGGAAATTAATATCACGGCCCTAAATGTTGATTATTTTTGGTAGACTTGATTTTGTTTCTGTACTAGTAAAACAAAATGTGCATATATACATTCCACGAGAAACTTGTAACCAGCTAACTTCATATTTATCTTCCCTGTCATATATTTTCAAAGTTAAAACCTGTTTGGAATGGACAGATGCTTTTGTAATCCACAGTAGTTTGACTTGGGTGGTCAGTTGGGGCCCTCGCATTTACTTTCCACTGGATCAGAAGCGTTTCAGTGTTGGGTCGGCTGGGATACAGAAAGTTACCCACTCACTGTGGTATTAATTCACTTCCTGCTAGAATTTGAATAGAACTGCTGAACCAGCACTAGGCAGTACAGAAATACAATCCCTGCCTGGCACTGAAAAACCTGTGGACTGTGGTCTCATAATTAAGTCAGTTGGTAACATGATGATTACAGTTATCTAAACTAAACTAAACTAAACTGGCTCTAGGAAACAGAGGGTGGGATTATGTTAAAAGGGGATATAAGGAAAGCAATTAAAGTGATTTTTTTTTTAGTTGTGCTGTTTGTTTTTGTCATAATGCACATATGTCATAATGTGTACTTAGAATCTGTGAATCTATTATTATTATTATTGTTATTATTATTATTGCTAATTTGACAATAGCTGCAACCACTTGATGTGGTTCTGTACAGTGTGATTAGATATGTGAGAATTAGTTTTTATTAATTTGTGCCATGATTATTAAATAGTACGGATTTATGGTATTTTAAATGTGTAGTGTCCTATCCATTTTTAAGAATTGTGTGCATATGGAGCTAAAACCAAATTAGGAAATGTAAAGAAACAGGTTAACAAACACTGTCCGGTTTCTGATAAAGCAGCGTGAACTGAACCACGAAAAAATCGAGTAAACACCCTTTCAATGGAAGATATTTTTAGCAATTGTAAAATACACAGCTTGTCTTTTCCCCATATTGCCTCAGTGGTCAGTTTCAGGGAGGACCGTGTTATCAGTGCCGCGTGCACGTGCTCGGTGGCGAGCGCGCACAGAGGCGTTCCCGAGTCTGCCTTGGTTGCTGTAGTTTGTGAGAAAGAAAAGGAGAGAGTCGGTAGTTTGAAGTTCGCTTTTAGCATTAAAGCCTCTATTACGTTTAATAATACCGACATTTGTGCTTTGGGATATTAGTACCTTTTATTGTGACGATTGTTGGCTCCCGAGTCGGTGTTGTGTTATAAAAAGAAGATTGCATGTTTTATGTTATTTGATCGAGTTTTCTCAGTGTGGGGTAATGAGGGACCGGTTGGCTGATCTGACAGGCGTAAGTAACTTTTATAACATAGCGGAATCTGACGAGCTGGTCTCAGTGATTACATGCGCAACAATATCTGGACTTTTTATAAACGTACTATTTACTGTAACTCACCTCATCGAATATAACAGCAGGTTCAGCGTGTATAATTCGAATTTTTAATTTGTAAACAACGCATACAGGAGGTAAAATTGTCAGAATGAATACACTGTATAGGTTTGGACAATGGATTGCATACCGTATTATATATATATAGTTGTACAATATAATGTGTGTTTTTATTTATGTCTAAAGTTATAGAAGCATACACATTATGTTGTTTTTCATGTGATTACATTACAAGCTTTTTTTTTTAATAGTCTAATCCCTTTTATTTGTGACTATTTTGTATTCCATTAATTGGTTGCCTTTTAATTTTTTTTTCCCCCAAATACGTTACAGGAGGTGTAGCTGCACCATTGTTGTACAGTACCAGTAAAAACAAAAACTAAAGTTAAACTTTAGCCTCATCAAAAGTACAACTAAAGCCTTGGTTCCTATTAAGTCATGTAGTTGGTGTGACTAAGTATATGATGCCAGGAAGTAAAAAGAAATAATTAAATGTTATGTTAATTGTTGAGAAAATGCACAGCCTCCATAATAAGCCAGTCTAGGTCAGTTAAGTAATGCTGGACAAAGAATATACTGTCCTTCTAATCCTACATGATACAGTACATGGAGTTTCGAGCTATCTCATATACCCTTTATTGTTCAATCCCTGGGATTCTAGAACCCCTTTCACACTGGCACGCCTACCTGGGTTCTCGCTACCCGGGTCACAGTCCTGCGTAGTGTGAAACCACGTACCTGGGACGACACGCATTGACCCGGGTTGAGCGAGACAAAATGCATGACAGCGGACAAAATAACAAACAGCCGCACCAGTGTGACGGATTCACTTCCTCAAGAAATGATTTTATTTATTCAGTTTAGCCATATTTTTGTTGCTTGAGACACACCATGAGCCAGATTGAAGCAGAGATGATGAAACATTTGCTCTAATCAACATTTGGGCTGCCGGTAAAATCCAGAGAAGCTTGGATGGATGCAGCTGTAACAAGCTGCTTCCGGGGCATTGATGCAAGCATTGTTTACTAACCCTGTTTTATAAAAAAAAACAGGGTAGAGCATGCCAGTGTAAAAGTGGCTTAAGAGCCAAAGAATAACATCTGGTCTGCATTCACTTGTTTAAGAACTAGTTTCTATATTAGAATTTAGGCCAGACAGTATACAGAGTCATGCAATATTGCAAGTAAAAGAAATGACACTTTTATGTGGAATCATTCATGTCATTATTAAAATGTGCCATCTGATGCTTTAGTATGGAATGATCCCCTATATATGAGTAAGCAGATATTAAAAGGCCTGTCAATGCTTTCTGTTGCATGCATTGGCTATTTACTAATATCTGAAATAGTGATTCTGTATTGTTGTGCTGCACCTCTTTCTGTTTATCTTCAGGTCCCACATCTCTCTTTGTAACATGTGTTTAGATTAAAATGCTGATACTTGTCTTGCAGTTAATCATAGTGTAAAAAAAAAAAAAAAAAAAAAAAAAAATCTACCTCTTAGAGAATCCCACAGTGGTGCACTCTCTGTTTCAGAAATTCAAACTATTTACACCCTATGCAGTAACAAGTATGGACAGGTTGTAATGTTATGAAGTGTTTTACAGTCTAAACACGTAGAACTGTGCAGAAAGTCAGGGATTTTTCTCTCTTGTTTCTCTCTTGTTTTGTTCTAATCAGTCACTTAAGAGACAACTTATTTACACCCCCAACCTATTGCCTGTGTCTCTAAAGCCCCTTCACACTGGCACTCCTACTTGGGTCCCGACCCTGTCACAATCCCGCGTTCTGTGAAACCACGTACCCGGGTCATGCCCGGGTTGCAGCGACCCACCTCAGGATGTGGGTCGAAACTCTTTGACCCGGGTTGAGCAAGACAAAATGCATGACAAAATAACAAACAGCCACACCTGCGTGAAGGTTGCACTTCTGGAAGGAACATTTCTGTTTATTCTGTTTAGCCATATTTTTATTGATTGAGACACAGCATGAGCCAGATTGCAGCAGAGATGAAGAAACATTTGCTCTAATCAACATTTGGGCTGACAGCTCAATGCAGAGAAGCTTGGTTGGAATCATCAATAACAAGCTGCTTCCAGGGCATATGCACATTGTGTACTTGTGTCTGTCACCCAAGTCAACCTTGCTTTATCAAAAGCTGTGTGAAATCGTTTAGCCGGCCCGTATTATGCTGGGTCCTAACCTGGGTAGGTTCCGACCTGGGTAGAGCATGGCAGTGTGAAAGGGGCTTAATACTTAGTACACTCAGGCTGTAGATAGTGCATGTATATGTTTGCACTACACTGCACCTGAGCCATTCGGTAGTAAGATAACAGCGTAATTGCACAAACATGCTGAACAGATGAAGGACAACCAGGTGAAATTAGCTCTCTTTTGGAGGAAATCTCGAGATATCATAGTATAAGAGATTACATAAGTGAGATGGAAGGTCAGGTTTCAGTGTGTCCTGCAAGTTCACTACCACCTCAGCATTAATCTGAAATATCTTTTTTTTACCTCAAGAATCATCTACATTTCCAATATATTCAGTGAGTGTTTCCCCCTATTTAAGGACACTATAACTATTGTGCACTTTATCAACTGAGTGGTTCATATTTGACAGCTACTTATGCATATTTAAAAATGTACAACCATTTACAGTAAGAGGGAAGTATTGTCGTATAGGGTAAGCACTGGATTATTATTACATAATTTCATTTTAGTTTCCTGTTAAAACTGTTATTTTAAAAATGGCCTCATTTAAAAAATAAAATCAAATAAAAAAAAATAAATAAAGATTTGGTCGTATGAATTTGTTATAAAAAAGATTTACAGTAAAAGGCAAATTGTCTTTATACTGTAGAGCGGGAGTGGGGAAAACAAGGATGCTTATTTTATAATAGATAATACATTAAAATCTGTTCTTTAGGTTTAAAATATGAAAGTACAACTTATTACTATGATTCAAAATCTGTTCTGTAACCTTATACTTACATTTAAAAAGTGCATTACTGTACATTCTAATAGTGGTCAATAGTGTGCCAAATAAATCATTACACGACAAAGAAAATTTCAATCATATAAAAGGCTACAGTGACTGCTTTCTCCCTGAACTTACAGTAGCATTTACCACCCCCACAAGTTTGTTAATGTTAAAATCCTTCAGGTCTGTAAGCCAGGTCTGTTCTTTTGACCAACTGTTCACAGTGTTAATATTGACAGAAACAGGGTAAACTGTGTCGGACTGTATGAAAGCCCATGTGAATAGCATGCAGTCAAGGATTCACAATCAGAATTTAAATTATAAACTCACCACAAAAGACATTGTTGGTACCGAGAAGGACAATTAGACCAGTCTCAGTTAATAAGCTAAGAGAACAGGTTAACATAATTAAAACTCTTCTGTCTAGAAAAAAAGATGAGTAAGATTTAAATCTCAGTTTAAGTTTATAAAATCCAAAGTGGTATAAAGCTAAATGAAGTCATGGTTAACCCAGGTGTCATCCAGGCTAAGTAGTAATGTATTTAAACATTAGGATCATTCAAAAAAACAATTGGATTATTTCCTATTAAATTAAGCAAGGAACATGTACTGTACTGTACTTTTTTATTGAGGGTGAAACAAATTATAGTGCTAATACTGTAACAAAAAGCATGACAATTAACTATTGTTTCTGTCACTTACATGAATAAATAATCAACTGTGTATATATTTTTTTCTTTTAGTTTAGCAAGAGTGAAGATGAAGAAGCCACTGTCACTATTGAGAAAGACCAGTCCATGGATGGATTCTTCCAAAATGTATGTTGATCCCATATCATGCTTTTAAAAGGATGAATTGTACAGCAATATCATCTGCCAGTAAATCTTTCATTTTTATTTAAGGTTGAAGAAGTTCGAGACCTTATTGATAAAATTGCAACTCATGTAGAGGAAGTAAAAAAGAAACACAGTGTCATCCTGTCTGCCCCGAATCCTGAGGAAAGTGAGTAACAACTGTACAGTACTTTATTCAGAAAGGTATGGAAAGAATGTAAGGCAGCGCTTGAAATTATAACCACATGGCAATCATGTAAAGAAAAACAGCATGTAGTCTTATTCAGATCTATTCATTAGTAGAGGCAGAGGGCAGAGTGAAAAATACATGATGAGCTTCATTAGAATAACATGGGTGACCTCAGCACTCTGAAAAGCACATTTTTATGTACAAGCAAGAAATAAGAAAAAACTGTAAATACCAGACTCTCACAAATACTAATAGCAACAAAGTGTTATGTTGTTGAAATTAAACAAAGTAAATTACATTCCAAAAAGTATTATAAATGATCTCGGGCAATAACGTAATAACTGGTCGGTTATTACGGGAAATATCAACTGGATGAGCCCATTGAAAAAAATGCTCACAGTTATTATTAATGTTTAATTGCCTGCACTTTGCTATTTCATGAGGATGTTCTGAGTAATCCTCCTATAATGGGTTTATTCATTATCTAATTATGCTGGATCAAGATGATACCAGATTTGCTACACAGCCTTGGCAAGAAGTGTACTGTATACTTTATTCTCAAGTGGTATGTGGTGGTGGATGGTGGGATCAGATAATGCCCAGTGTGTTTTTATATGTGGGATGAAGTTTATAGTCAGTAGGACTGACAGAGCCATTATATATTATTTTTAAGCTTATACAATTTTAATGCTAGAGGTGTAATGTCTTTGATCTCAAACTGCAAAATTCTACTTGAAAATGAACTTGTCAAATATAGAACTCAGTCTGGGTCTCCCATTTGTTAGTGCAGTGATACAGTTAAACAAAATATTCTGACATTTAGGCCTGCTGCTTCCAAGATGTCCTTCTGTTGAAGCAACCTAATTTTCATTTCCTTTATTTCGCTGACATTGTTATTGGCTAGGAAACCTCATATCTGTCATTTAATACAAATAAAGGGGGAAGTAAGGAAGTGTGGTAAGAAAACTGGCCATTCAATAGAATCCTACCAGGAACTGATAAGCGGGAGTCACTGAGTGTTACCCCTTTAAATAGATTTGTGCAGGGAGTTTTACCAGTTTGTACAACATAACACATAATACAGTTTAGTTGTCGGACAAGCAGGCTCAGTACTTTTCATTTAGCAGGCTGTTGAATAAAAGAGGTTTATAATGCCTCTTCTGATTAGGCTCATCAGAATGACCTTCAATGAGCAAGACAAATATTGAAATTAAAAGACTCATCACAAACATATAACATTCTTTATGATTATTTAAATGCTATAATGTAGTGGAAAGTTTGACAGTGTTAGAACTGTTTCTATGCATGTTACTGTGTGTGATACATGTGTATTTGATCTAAGACAGAAGAGCTGTTTAAAAGATAAGAAAGTTGGGTGGAAACCTAGCAGTAAGCAAGGAACTGCCTTGTAATGACTGTTTCGAAATTAGCAGATCACTTCTCCTTATTTGAAGAGATGGGCCAGTCATTTAGGGGAATTTCATTTTTTTTCATCTTATGTTCTTTTAACATATCAAGCATTGGCTAGCCCCACCGAGTAACTCTGTATGAACTGTTTATTGATATTAATGCCAGTTCTAACATTCCTTCAGATGGACACAGGCACAAGTCTGATACTCTCAATAACTTGTGCTAAAGAGTGATAAACTTTCATCACAATTTGATTCTTTAGAAGATATATACAACAAAGTGTGACATGAACAGACACATGTCTGAGCACCACTATATCCCTGGGGATGGGAGGGGTTAATATATGGGTCTTTTTTGGATTTGAAGCTATTACTGTATATTTATTGGGGTGACATACCCAGTGTTCCA